>NW_027361734.1:307500-482500 GCF_039654945.1 Dendrobates tinctorius
TACTTGCCCTGGTGCGGTGGCAAGTGAGGTAATAGTATTGGGGTTGATGTTAGCTTTGTATTGGCAGCAGACATCAAGCCCAGGGGTTAGTAATGGAGAGGCGTCTATAAGATTTCCCTATTACTAACCCCATTGTCAGTTTTGAAATAAACATACAGCAAGAAAAATATATTTTATTTGAAATAAAACGCAACACCCTATTTTACACATTTATTTAAAAATAGAAAACAAAGTTATACTTGCCTTTTACGCCTAAAATCCTTTGAAGCCCTTGTCCCCTGTCCCTCACCTGTCTGACGTGAAGATAATCCTCCGCCCATGTCCCCTGTAAAAAAAATAAAATAAAATAAATAACCACATCTCTCCCCTGTCGGACGTTAAAACAATCTATACTGTCCCACACCGTAATCCATCTATGCGACATCTGTGTGGAAAGGCCGCGTTCATCTGTTGCGGCTGTGTTGTGTTACAATGCATTGTTTTGTCTCATTTTTAGAAAATACTGCATGAAACTAGTGAACGCAGTCTAAAGTTGTCTCCTGCATTCTGGCATCGCACTCTTGTACAGCAGCAAGAGCGGAGCCCATCTACTGTTTGTTCCGCTCTCCTCTGTTGCTACTGAGTTGGCATCTGGCACTCCTAGTTCGATGTCAGAATGCAGGACACAGTGGGGTAAGCAGCAGAGCTCTAGAAGAGAGACCACATTACACAGCATTGTCTACTTCGGCAACAAGAACACTCCTTAAGTGCCATTTCCTCAGCACACACAATCTGTACTGCATTTTACATGTTCATGGAGTTTGCATGTTACAAAACAATAGGAAAAGCCTGCAGAAACTAGGGGTTTGGAGGCCAATTTCATCACTTTTTTTTTAACAGAAAAGCAGCTGAAGTTCATTACAAACTTTCAAAACTTTCCATGCTGGCCATTATAATGAAAAAAAAATGAAAGTTTTGTCACTGTTAAAAAGAGTTGACCATTTTATCTAAAAGGTAACAAATGTGTTGGGAACGTGATATTTGTGGCATGAAAATTCTCCTCCACTACTTGAGCATTGATGACCTATCCTTAGGATCGGTCATCAATGTCTGATCGGTTATCAATGTCTGATCGGTTGGGGTCTGACACCCTGCACACCCGCCAATCAGCTGTTCTCTGTGTTGGCGGCCACAAGTGCTCACTTGTAGAGCTGGCCGTCTTCTGATAGTGGCCGTGGCTTGGTACTACACATCCGCCTCCATGCTCACTATCCGAACACGGTCAGCTCTGCGACTGAGCACTTCCGTCCAGCGTCCGCCACCGAGAACGGCTGATCGGCAGGGGTGTCGCGCTCGACCGAACAGACATTGATGATCTATTTTAAGGATAGGTCATCTATGCAAAAGTAGTGGACAACCTATTTAAGAAGAGGAATGCAATGAGGAAGGTGGCAACAACAAGTGGAGGCGGAGAGCCTGTAATACTTATAGATTAGTAAGTGCTACAAAATCATGACCCTGACATATTTGTGAAAGTAAGGGAAAAAGTGGCCAACCCCATTTAAAAGTCGGAATGTAAATCTAATACCTATTGTGTTATAAGTACACAGTACATTTAAAGGGCGTTTATCAAGGAAAAATGACATTCTAAGGTAAGAAAGAACATATCCATGATTTAGGGCAGCATGGCCAAATAAAAATTATATCTTTCTGATAGATAAGAAAAAAACCTTCTTAAAAGAGGGGTGTCTAATCTTATTAAATGGTACTCGGAAACGCAAACAGCTTTGCAATTTACCTCTTATAAAAATCAGTGGGAATTGCAATGGTTTAATATTTGTTGCATCAGTTATTGGCCATTCCTGCAGTCTAGCATTGATGACTGAGCATGCTTTATACGCTTTTACTAGAGCTTGTAAGTGCTAATCTAAAGCTGGCTAGAGGCATGATCTGGCCAATTTCGGGGCACCTCCTAGACAGTGAGGTAACTATGCTGCTGGTTCCGAACTGTCAGTCATCAGGAGAAAATGAACATAATGCACGGCAATGTAAAAACGACTTGCTGTGCACATGTTCAGTTTCTTGATACTTTTTTTTAACTGCATCAGGATTCAGAAATGGTTAAAAGTAGTAACATGTTCCTTCATTGGGCAGCTTCGATTTGATTCCGATTACATTGCAAAAGTGAACGAGACCTTAGAGAATTCTGACCTGACCGGTTCCTAGTGGAGCACCATCATATGCATATTAGGGTGTATAGAAGTTAGGCTGACGTTAATGCGTAAAGCTGGAGTCACACTAGCGTATCACATCCGATGCTAATGACCCTCAGCTCCAGCTCTGCTCCGAGCATGAGCCTAGTGTCGGTGCTCTGTACTCCGATCCTCTCGCATGATAGAATCGCAGCACAGGTGCGGAGCAGAGAAAGTCATTTCTCCATCTCGTCCATGGCAGGCGTTGGCTGGAATCGTACTGCACTCGCGTGACATCCGAGTGCAGTGTGGCATTTCACACGCACCTATAGACTTATATGGATGCATGCTATCCGATTCTCGCATGCTGCGAATGATGTCGCATGAGAAAATAATCGCACATGTGAGCTGCTCCGTAGAGAAACATTGGTCCGAGCGCAATCTGATTTATTATAGAATTGCACTTGTCCGATTACACTGCAAGTGTGAGCGAGCCCTAAGACTGTATGTGACCACCTTCTCCTCTCTCGCCATAAGAAGCCGCACTCTCCATAGTGTCCATACACCTAGGCTACACAGTGAGGTCTACTGGTAGAAGACCACTGTGTTGGCACGGCCTTTGTACAATAATTTGAGGTGTCCTGCGTTACATGGTTACTAAACCTGATTGGTTTGTTAGATTGGAGTATATTATTGGATTTTCTGTAATATGCCAGGCTTAGATCAGGGAGGGTTACCTAGTCCGGTCTTTAACTTAAAAGCTAAAAGAAAAATTAAAATAGGTGTCATGTCCATATTGGATTGTAAAGAATCTGTGTCATGTGTTCAGGTCCTTCAAGTGGCATCTGTATCGGATGAGAGCGAGCCGGCTGACATTACGAGCGAGGAGCTGCGGAGGCTGGAAGGTAATGAATATTTCACAGCTCGGTATCAAGTGTCCGGCACCTGATTCTCTTAATGACAGATGTTAAGAATCCGACTCTCATTGTCCCCTCGCATTGTATTCTCGGCTTTCTTTTGTAGCTGTCGTTGCTAATTGCAATTTATAGCAATTTCATGCAGGATATATTTATAAATATCCCCTCCCCCCATGAAACCTTTCCATGGCCCCCAATATCCCATACCTGATACCTTTCTAAAAACCTATTACATTAAGTTAACAGTTTAAATCCAGTGATATTTAGTCTGAAGGGAAATTTGTGGCTATTGTGTTTCAGTTTTACAAGATATGGATTATATAAGGGTCTCGAGTATTAAAATGAGTGCAGCCAAAATCACAGAGAGTAGCCTGACACTTCTGACACTAGGTACCAGAGTTCCCCCAGTAATATTATCTGATTGGTGCCCATGAGAAATCTTAATTTTCGCTATATATATATTATAATATAATTTTTTTCTTTCAATGTAACTGTTACTTAGGGAGTCATTCTGTCATGTCGGAAGTTGATACAGAACTTGCAACTGACCGGAGTAATGGAAAAGGAAGTCCCGATGATGTCCCTTTAAGTCCAATCCAGTTGATTGACACCATAGGAGGAGGTGAATGCGTTAACTCTGCCAGATCTACGCTGCAGAGGTGAGTAATGGTTGTAGATTTATGTGTGTTACACAGGGTGATGGACTCACTAGTTTACCTGGAAAAATTGCTGTAAATTCTAAAAGAGACGATCGCCCGTACTTAAATGTGGACTGCCCATACTTTGGTTCATGAGAAGTGAAAGTGCAATGAACCACAGCGCCGAGAAACATCCTCATGCTGAGTCGTCTCTGCGACTTGTCTGTCCTCTGTTCGTCTCCGCTATGAGATAGACTTCTCCAGCAGACCTTTATGGATGTCATAGCCAGATTGCTATGAGCGCCGCCCTGTGGTCAGTTCTCATAGCAACTGAGCATTTCTGCTACACACAGGCAATCTGATCATCACCTTTGTGTAGCAGAGGCAATCAGACAACTGCAGCTTCTAGTCTCCCATGGAGACATTTGAAACATGCAAAAAGTGAAAAAAAAATGTTTTTAGAAATATGAAAAAAAAAAAAATGAAAGTTCAAATCACCTCCATTTAACCCCCCATTCAAAATAAAACAATAAAAAAACCCAAATACACACATATTTGGTATCGCAGCGTTCAGAATCACCCAATCTATCAATCTAAAAAAAAATAATTAACCCGATCGCTAAATGGTTTAACGAGAAAAAAATTCAAAACGTCAATTACGTTTTTTTTGGTCACCGCTACATGGCAATAAAATGCGATAATGGGAGATCAAACACCAATATGGTATCAATAAATAACGTCAGCTCTGTGCGCAAAAAATAAGTCATCACTCATCCCAAGCTCACGAAAAATGGAGACGCTACAGGTCTCGGGAAAATGTCGCCATTTTTTTTTTTGTAACCAAAGTTTGGAATTTTTTTCACCATTTAAGTAAAAAAGAACCTAGACATGTTTGGTGTCTATGAACTCTTAATGACCTGGAGAATCATAATTGCAGGGCAGTTTTAGCATTTAGTGAATATGGTAAAAAGAAAAACTGTAGAATTGCACTTTTTTTTTTTGCAATTTCACTGCACTTGGAATTTTTTTTTTCCTGTTTTCCAGTACACAATATGTTTAAACCAATGAAGTCGTTCAAAAGTACAACTCGTCCTGCAAAAAATAAACCCTCACATGGCCATATTGACCAAAAAATAAAAAAAAGTTATGGCTCTGGGAAGAAGGGGAGCAAAAAATGAAAATGCAAAAACGAAAATACCTCCGTCATGAAGGGGTTAACCTCATTCAAGTTAAAACATCATACAGGAACTCCAAACCAGGTTAGAAAATAAACTGCAAAACTAGGACTGGTGAATCAAATGTCCACCTCTCTATAGCTCACCAAACAAATCCAGGAAGCAAAGCTCCAATTAGATGCTATACTTACCACCAGGACGGAAAGAGCTCTAACCTGGACTAAAGCCACTTTTTATAAATATGCCAACAAACCCAGGAGAATGCTAGCACGTAAATTACGCGCAAGAGTCATTTAATATAATTTTTTCCATAAAAGATTCTACAGGCAAGGTATAGGTGCACCCGGACACCTTTTATAAAATTTTTCATGAATACTTTCAGAACTTATACTCTACACTGCAGTCACCTCCACCTCACCTTCTGCAAGAATTTTTGCAGGATCTTAGAATACCCAAAATATCAAAATCAATGGCTCAACAACTACACTCAGATGTCTCCGTAGAGGAAATAACTTTGGCTATTAAAAAATGTAAAAAAAAGGAAAAGCCCCAGGGCCTGATGGTCTCACAGCCGTGTATTACAAAAAATTTAATGAGATCCTCACTGGAATTTTTTTGTCGCCCATGTTACTGTTATTCCCAAACCCAAAAAAGACCATCTGCTCCCCAAAAATTACAGAGCCATCTCCCTATTAAACATAGACTTAAAAATTTTCACAGCAATTATCACTAGCCGATTAAATAATCTATTGCCTCCAGTGAGACCAGGTAGGATTCATACCTACGAGACAAGCACCGGATAACATCCGACGTAACCTCAATGTCATCCACACGGCAAACCTACGTAAAGAACAACTATTACTCGTAGCCTTAGACATTGAAAAGGCCTTCGACTCGCTATCATGGACATATTTATTTACGGTCCTCTCCAAATTTGTTTTTTCCCCTGAACTTATTTCTTGTCTTAAATTGCTATATGATCGTCCTACAGCATATCTAAAGCTCCCTACAACATGTCCCACACCTATAATTATTCAACGTGGCACCAAACAAGGCTGTCCACTATCCCCGGCTCTCTTTGCATTTGCTATGGAGCCCTTGGCTGAGGCCATTAGGACTAATCCAAATATAACAGGCTTGGCAAATTTAGGTCATCAATACAAAGTTAAGGGCCTTTCACATAGCGTGATTTCTAGCGATCTCGCTTTGTGTGACACGTACCTGTGATCGCCCCCCCCCCCCCCCCCCGCACTGGATATCGCTGATCGTGCTCGAACGTCCTGGGCTCTTTTTTCCTCGTTGGTGTCCCGCTGGCACCGACTAGTGACGCATGGACGCAGGCGGAAGTCCTCATCATCGCTGCGGTGTGACAGGTAAGAGTGACCGCCGATGGATCGCTTATCGCTGCTGCGTCGCTGGTCAGATCTGCCTGTTTGGCAGCTCACTAGTGTTGTAGCTGCTTTTTGTTCTGACCAAGCGTCAGCTATGCCAGATCACCAGTGAGTCCGGATTGTGAGGTTTTTCGCCCTTCTGTTGCAAGCGCTTGGAGACAAAGAGACTCAACACACAAGCCGTGGTCAAATCACTTTATCTGACGTAATGAAATACAAGGCAATATTTTATACCATTTGCAACAAATGCAACTCTATGGAGCTCATGTAGCCCCCATCATCACTTTCAGGGTTATATCATGTTTACAATGTGTCCAGAACATGTTGTAACTGACTTTTGAGAACAAATATGATAACAAGTATAGTTTCCTTGAACACAGCGACTAGTAGTCTACATAAGAATAACTCTAGCAATAATAGGGCAGAAGGCATTAGAAGTCTTAAAGGCAATTAAAGGGATATAAAAGCAAACCATTAACTCTTCTATATCACTAGCGACCATTTAGCGATGCACCAGCGATCCTGACCAGGTCGTATCGTTGTCGGGATCGTTGGTGCATCGCTAAATTAACGGGACACTTAGTCTCTTCGCGGATGACCTACTTTTGACAATTACCAAACCCCACACTACCCTCCCTAATCTATTCTCATTGCTCCAAAAATTTGAAAATATTTCGAGACTTAAAATTAATATTGACAAATCCGAAGCTCTTTTTATAAACATCCCAAAAGACTTACAGGACGATATTGTTTCCCACTTTAAATTTAAAAGAAAAGAACACTACTTAATGTACCTAGGTGTTAATTTAACAACAAATAGGACGACCCTCTTTAAGTGGAATTATGCACCACTTATACAGAGCCTTCAAACTGATCTGACTAAGTGGTCATCATTGAACTTAACCTGGCTGGGCAGAATACACACAATAAAAATGATATCTTTGCCAAGATTCTTATACCTTTTTCGGTCCTTACCGATAGCTATACCAGCCAGGACATTTTCTAAAATTCATTCTGCTATTACCAGATTCATTTGACAAGGAAAGAAAGCTAGAATTTCACAGAAAATGTTTTTTCATAGAAAACTAGGGGGTATATCACTTCCAAATTTTGCGCTTTATTTTAGGTCCGCCCAAATAGCACAATTGACAAATGTCTGTTCCCACAATAATAAACCAAGAGGGGTCCACTTGGAGTCTCACCTCGTTAATCCATTCTCATTACCCGGCCTGATGTGGTCCATAGAAAAAATTCCAAAAGGTATAATATTAACGGCTCCCTTTACAGCCCATTCTCTTATCCGGTGGAGGAAAGCTAGATTCAAATACAAGCTGCAATCTGAACCTTCCCCTCTGACCTCCATCATATGCAACCCAATGTTCTTACCGGGCCTCAACCAAAGCATGTTTACATGGTGGATCCTAAGGGGGATCATTACATTGAAGCATTTGTGCTCTCCATTTCATATTTTACTAGGTAGACCGGAGTTTATTCGAAAATATGAACCCCCGGTCAGAGAGACCATGCGTGTTAACCAGGTCCTTCACTTTGCCAATAGTCTTCTACCAAATAAACAACCTTTGCATACGTCTAGTTTTGAGCAAAAATGGGCAGAGGAACAATATCTTTAATATACTCAATTATTAATCCACCTCACAATGAAAAAAAATTGAAATTTATAATACAATGGGAGGAAGAGATGGGATTTGATTTACCACTAAAGGATTGGAGGTTCTGCTGTGACACGTACAGGGGAAACCACCAGTCATCCCTTGTGGAGACATCACTGAAGGTTCTCCACAGGACTTATCTCGTTCCAACCAAACTTCGCAGTATATACCCAAATATATCAGCCATGTGTTATAGGTGTTGTGGCCAACTGGGGGACATGAGACACATCTGGTGGACATGCCCGGGGGTCTCGGACCTTTGGCACAGAGTGAAACTCCTGGTGGACGAATTAACAGGCAGGAAAATCCCTCTAGATCCTTCAGTTTTCCTCCTAGGGGTGAGACACCCATCCCTCCCTAGAGGCCTTCACAGATTGGTAAATTATCTTTTCATGGCTACCAAAATTCATATAGAAGCAAAATGGAAATCCCCAACATTGTCATTATTGCTTGTTAAAGAAAGGATGATTAATATTGTGCTTTGTGAACGCATTGAAGCTACCAGAAACGACAAGTGGGATCAGTTCTTTAAGATTTGAGGGCCATGGATGGAGGTGGAATCAAATATACAACTAGACCAGATCTTGCGCATATCACCATAATGCCTCCTGTTGTGAACTCTCTTAAGGGCCTGTCACACTAAGCGATATCGCTAGCAATATCGCTGTAACATCACTGGTTTTTGTGACGTAGCAGGTACTAAGAGATGGGATACTAATGATGTTATAATATACACTGTGGATTCAATGCTTCTTTTCCCTATTGTGTTACCCTCTTGTTGTAATTGTCTTGTCTTTCCCTCATAGATTATATGTGTCATCACAAATTAAAATTCCTCTGCGAGGGAATATGTTTTACAGTCTAATGTTTTTTGAATTATAAAGATTTAAATAAAAGCATTTTGAAAATAAAACCTCACACAGGGTCATAAAGGATTCATTTCACTGGATGTGCTACCTCATGCTCCATATTTTTTCATTGGAAAATAACTGATCACTTAATGGGGTATTCCCATCTCATATATTTATGTATTTTGGAAACAGGTCCCACCTCTGGGAACTCCATGATGGGATCTTGCTTTGTTGGTATTCCTGGGAAGCCCAATCATGAGCTTGGCTTCATAAGAGACTGTGATTCTACACAGTATACTGTATATAACTCGCAGATTTAAGTTCTCTATGACAACTAGAATAAAAAAGTTGAAAATAGAGTTTTTAAAGGTATTAAATAAGCATCATAGGAAGAGGATCCAGCTCCACGGAATGAAAACTTTATTTAGTGAGCGAATATAAATCCAGCAGTGAGGGTAATAACATGTCATACCTAAAAGACAGATTCAAAGTCCATAGTTCGGTGGTCAGATGATCGCCCCATCTCTTAGCTATGACATGCTATGTTTTACCCTCACTAGTTGGTTTATATTCGTTCACTAAATAAAGTTTTCATTCCATGGAGCTGGATCCTCTTCCTATGCCATTTTTACTGTGTTCAAGCAAAGACGCCATCCGTTCTGCGGCATCATATTGACATTGAAAGCGGTGAGCAGGTCCTTTTCTTTGATTAAATAAGTATGTGCAATCTATGGAATTCTAAAAATATTTAACCCATATGGTAAATGTAAATTTAAAAAAATATATACCAAAATGTGGCATATAACCAAAAGAGACTACCGATCACCACCCAGAAAAACAAGTCCCCGTGAAGCCCCATTGACAGAAAAATATGCAAGGTTATGGGTCACAGAAAATGTTCAGAATAGGGTTGATCGAATAGCTTCAGATAAGTGCTTATCTGAATAGCTATAGCGCTTCCCGAATAGCTGCATCGGTAAACTGTATACCTGGAGCGCTCCCAATAATCAGCTGTTCGGCACCGCAGCTCTTATCTTAGCTCTTATCTGAAGCTATTCAATCAACCCTAGTTCAGAATTATTTTAAGCCACTAAATAAATGTTAACACCATTTCATCTCATTTGGAATTTTCACTGTTTCACTTCAATTGGAGATTTTTCACATTTTTCGATACAGCATGTGGTAAAATGAATGATGTCACTCAAAACTACAATGCTTCCCGCAAAAAACAAGACCTCATACGGCTAGGTCAATGAAAAAAAAGTTATGACTCTTTCAAGAAAATAGGGAAAAATGAATAAACCATGTGGCTGTCATTAAGAGATGCAAATTGCCCCTGTCATTAAGAGAAGACTTCAAAAACGTGCCAGATGTTTACCTACTTTTTATTATTTAGTAGGATTTTTAATGATGCCATTCTGCGGCTTTCCCTTTCACAGTGTTATCAGTGGAGTTGGAGAATTAGACTTGGACAACGATCCAAAGATGACAAGTAGAAAAGGTCCTGTGTGTAGCCCCCGATCCCTGGAAAAGCCATACCAAGATTGCCCATTCCTTCTCCTTGATGTCCGTGTCGAGGACTGTTATGACCAATGCCATATCATTGGAGGTCAGTGTATAATTGTACAAGTGATTCCAAGTTATTCCTTTTTATTTTAGATGAATATCCTTTGAAATAAAGGGAAACACGTGGTTACAAAACATGGCACTGTCCCTTGAGTCCAGGTGCCTGTTTTCCATATTAATTCTACGGATTGATGTGTCTGCTGGATAATTCACATTCACTCAATATTCTGGCTATAGGGGCGGAGAACTGTACGTGTATGTTCACACTTTGCAAATACGCTGTGGCTTTTCTATCAAGGTGGAAGAGATTATGCCAAATCTGGTGCCCATGCAGGCAAAAAAATCTGCAGCAGAAATTGATCTATGATTCGGATTTGGAATCTATATTATATTTTTTGCTCTGGATTTACACCCACATTTCAGTTTTTGAAATGCACAGTGTATTTCGTGGCAAATCTGCATTACAAATTTCAGAGATTTTGATGCTGGTTTTGAGTGGAACTGCTATAAAGTTCATTGGAAAATCTCTACATGCCCTGGTATATTCACAAGTGGCAGATTAAATGCTGATATTTTTGTGACTGTCCTACTCATTGGAATGGAAAAAATAACCCTATTCACAAGTATAAAATAATAATTCTCCTTCGCCTCATTGGGGGACACAGGTACTGTGGGTGTATGCTTCTGCCGCCTGGAGGCTGACACTAAGTGAAAAAAAGAGGTTAGCTCCTCCTCCGCCGTATACACCCTCGCCCTGGTTGCGGGCGGAATCAGTTTTTGCTTAGTGTCCATTGGAGGCACACGTCTGGTCTTTTTTTCCAGACTCTGTCATTTTTTCCATGAAGATAAGACAGGGGCAACAGATCCTATTGAAAGGGTCCGATTTCCCCAAACCAACAACGGGTGAGCACGTGCGAGTGTCGCCTCCACGTATCCTTTCCCGCTACGTGGGACATGATGCCTGACTGAGCCCTGACCACCCTAAGGTAGAGAAACCCTAGGCTGTACAGAGGCCTGCGAACAGTCCGTGTGGCCCCCACTGCATCACCAATGCCAGACAGCGGTGATGGAAGGTGGCGGACAGTCCCTCTCCTCATCCCCTAAAAGGGAAGATGGAGCTAGGGTGCCTGCACCGTCCTTAAACTTTTTTTCGGCCCCCCTTCCCGCCCCAACCTGAGGATGAAGTTGGATGTCGAGGGGTGAGGTATGGAAGGAGGTGGGCTGGGAGGGCTCCTGCAGACCCCCGTGATCGGCGCTCCTGGCGCCGTTCTTAGGCATTCCCGGGCTCCCTGGCTGCGCCACCTAGCGTGGCATCCGGCGGCGCAGGCTCCTTGCCCGGTGTCTGGTGGTCCCGCCCCGAGTCCGGGCGCAGGCTGGAAATTTAGTCCCCAGCTTTTCCCGGAGCTAGGCCGCTGGCGGAAGTCCCGCCCCCCGTGACGCGGCCACTTCCGGCGGACCCGCCCATCGGGGCCTCGGGCGGACGGCAAAATTTAGTCCCCGGCTTCTGCCAGGGACTAGGCCGCGGACGGAAGTTCCGCCCCATGACTTCCCCGAAGCTGCCTCTTCGTCCGGAGCCCCGCCCACACGCCGAAGACGTCTGACAGGCCAGGACGGGGGACACAGGACTGGGGTAAGTGCTACCCCTGGAGGAAGGCCACCCTCTGTGTTTTCCAGAGGCTAAGTGGCTTTTTGGACCTTGGCATATCACTTAGCAGCCATCATGTCCAGAAAAGCAAAGGCACACACATTCTTATATGTTGCGTGCACCTCCTGTCAGTCCGCCTTCCCACGGGCACAAATCAAGCAGATTTGCGAAGCCTGTGATTCTGAACGTACCCAGGAGCCCTCCCCTGCGACCGAGGGAGCCCCCCCGGAATGGGCCCTGTCGCAGTCCATGGCATCGCTTACGAGAGCAATCGAGTCCCTTCGGGCCCCAGATAGTGGCAGGGATAGCGGCTCGCCTGTGTTAGAGGGGTCCTCCACCTCACAGGAGCCTCCGGCCTGCAGGGGCCGCTCTCACTCGGGGCAGACGCGGGGCAAACAAACCCACACAGCGTCTCCCGGTCCATCTGGTGCTTCGGCATCCGTAAGTTCAGCCTCTCGCTCATCTTCACCAAGGGTCGTTAACGGGAGCTCAGATTACGACTCGGACGAGCCGCTTGATTCGGGTACCCTAGAATACCGGGAAACAATTGACAGTCTCATTGAGGCAGTCAACCAGACACTTGGGATCGAAGATGATTCCACCTTGGCCTCAGGTCATAAGGTCTCATTTTAAGCGATCAAAGCGGCTGCATAGAGTGTTTAGTTCTCACCCAGAGTTTGAGGACATAGTACAACAACACAGAGAGCGGCCCGACAAACGGTTCTCAGGGCAAAAGGCACTCGAGGCGAGGTATCCGTTCGCCCCTGATCTCCGTAAGAAATGGGCAGAGTCCCCAACGGTAGATCCACCCGTGTCACGCTTGGCCTCTAGGACCCTGTAATCCATACCTAGTGGGTCCTCTATCAAGGATCCCACTGACAGTCTCATAGAGAGCCTAGCTTGATCAGTATTTGAGGCATCAGGTTCAGCACTCTCCCCCTCATTTGCGACAACTGGGGTAGCAAAGGCCATGATGGCTTGGTCAGAATCATTGAACAGAGCCCTGCAGGGTTTGGACCAACCAGCAGAGGTATCAGAGATCGCAAATCAGAACACTTTTGCCGGGGACTACCTAATTAATGCATCTTTGGATGCGGCCAACTGCACGGCTCTCGCTGTGGCGAATGCAATCTCCGTTAGGAGGGCTTTATGGTTGAGTACATGGCGGGCAGACACAACTTCCAAGAAATCCCTGACTTCCTTACCTTATCAGAGCGGTCGTCTGTTTGGGGAGAAATTGGATCAGCTCATCTCTGATTCATCAGGTGGAAAGAGCAGTTTCCTCCCTCAACAAAGGGTTAAGCAGCCATTTCGCCACCAACCTCACACGGTTTCGGGCCTTTCGCAACCCTGGGTGGGCTGCAGCGACCAATCCCGCCGCTTCAGGTCGTCCCAGCCAGGACAGGGACTGGCAGGTCTCATATAGAGCCAACCCATTAGGGAGAATGCGTACCCACCAGCCCAGATCAAGGGGACCTAGGTCCCAGAGATCTGCAGCCAAAAGACTCGAGGCAATCTCAAGGCGACTTCAGCAAGGTAGGCGGACGCCTGCTTTGATTTCGCCACGCCTGGCTCTCCGTCTCACACGACACATGGGTAACGGAGCTGGTGTCCTCGAGGTACAAGATAAAATTCATCAAATACCCCACCAAGATGGCTTTTTCTTCCCCATAACAATAGATAAAAAAGACAGCGCCTCAGACAATGGTGAAAAAAAGGCTTACATTTTATTGTGCCTCCTGTGGCGACGTTTCGGTCTGAAGACCTTTTTCAAGCACTTCGGACCGAAACTTCTTTTTTATCTATTGTTATGGAACTTGCTCCAGGATGGGCTCCCTGGTTTTGACGTGCACCTCTACAAATCTGTCTTAAAGACTTTGACGCTTATAGGGTGCGGTTTAACTTTTTGTTTTTTGGTATCAGGTTTTTTCTTTCCCATCCTCGCAAAGTAATCGCCCGAGCAAGGACTTTACTCAAGGTCATAAAATTACTCCAGCACAACGGAGTCATTGTTCCCGTTCCGGAGAACGAGAAATATCAGGGGTTCGACTCCAACCTGTTCACGGTGCCCCAAAAGGATGGGGCAGTCAGGCCCATTCTGGTCCTAAAGCTCCTAAACAAGTTTATCAGGATCAGACATTTCCGGTTGGAGTCTCTCCGTTCTGTCATATCTGCCATGGGGCGGGGAGAATACTTTGCTTCTATCGACATCCAAGACGCCTACCTACACACCTTCATTTTTCCCCCCGCACTAAAGGTTCCTGTGATTCGCCATCAACGGCCTACACTTTCAGTTCGCAGCACTGCCCTTCGGGTTGGCCACCGCTCCCAGGGTATTCACAAAGGTCATGGCAGTCGTCATGGCCACCCTGCACTCCCGGGGCATAGTTGTTTTTCCTTATTTAGACGACCTCTTGGTCAAGGGCCCTTCCTTTCGGGCATGTGAGGAGATTGTCAGCATCATGCTAGATACTCTTTCCCGCTTAGGATGGTTGGTCAATCTGAAAAAGTCATCCCCTGTGCCAGCTCAGAGGATCTCCTACTTAGGAATGATCTTCGACACTTCCCGAGGGTTAGTAATTCTCCCTCAGGACAAGGCCTTAGCTCTCTGGCAGGGAGTCCGGAAGCTGCGCCAACCGGTCCCTCATACCATCCGCTTCTGCATGAGGATCCTAGGAAAGATGGTGGCAGCGATTGAGGCAATTCTGTTTGCCCAGTTCCATCTTCGCCCCCTGCAGCACGCCCTGTTATCAGTATGGGACAAAAACCCATTGTCTCTCGATCGCCGGTGCCAGTCGCCCATGCAGGTCAGACAGGCACTCGGGTGGTGGACAGCCAGTGCCTCACTTCTCCAGGGCAAGCCCTTTCCCCAGACCATTGGATGGTGGTGACAACCGACACCAGCCTCCTCGGCTGGGGAGCGGTTTTTCGTCACTACACGACCCAGGGACGGTGGTTGCCGCAGGAGGGAACGTCTCCCCATCAGCTTGTTGGAAATACGGACAATCCGGCTAGCTCTGCGACAGTTTCATCCCCTTCCAGCAGGCCGGCCCGTTCGGATTGAGTCGGACAAAGCCACGGCTATGGCTTACATAAATTATCAGGGGGGCACCCACAGCAGAGCAGCCATGCGCGAGGTAGGGCATGTGCTTCATTGGGCCGAGAGAAACCACTCGGCGATATCGGCAGTCCACATCCCGGGCGTGGAGAACTGGGCGGCTGACTTCCTCAGCCGGCAGGGTCTCGCATCCGGGGAATGGTCACTTCACCCCGAGATCTTCCAGCAGATTTGCCAACGTTGGGGGACGTCGGATGTGGACCTAATGGCCTCCAGAGTGAATGCCAAGGTACCAGCATTTGTCGCTCGATCCCGGGATCCGCAGGCAATTGCCGTGGATGCGCTGGTTCTGACATGGAACCAGTTTCGCCTCCCATACCTATTTCCTCCGTTGCCACTACTGCCAAGGGTCATCAAGAAGATCAAGGCGGAAGGGGTGCCAGTGATTCTGTTGGCCCCAGATTGGCCTCGTCGGGCATGGTACGCAGACCTAGTACAGCTACTCGCCGGCGTTCCTTGGTGCCTGCCAGAGCACCCAGACCTACTGTCCCAGGGCCCGATCTACCACCCGAACTCGGGGGCCCTGTGTTTAATGGCTTGGCCGTTGAATCCTGGATTCTAACCCAGGCTGGGTTTGGCTGCAATTTGGTCGCTGCAGTGGTTAGCGCCCGGAAGCCGGCCTCAGCACGTATTTATCACCACACCTGGAAGGTTTTCCTCACATGGTGTCGCAACCATGGTTGTTCTCCACTAAGATTTTCTATTCCCAACATCTTGGCTTTTCTCCAGTCTGGCCTAGACTCAGGCTTGGCCCAAAGATCCCTCAGGAGACAGATATCAGCCTTATCCGTTCTGTTCCAGCGCAGGATTGCTACCAATCTGCAGGTGAAAACCTTCATTCAGGGGGCCTCCCACTTGGTACCTCCTTATAGGGCACCCCTGGACGCTTGGGACCGTAACCTGGTCCTAAGTGTCCTACAGGAGGCTCCATTTGAACCGTTACAGGAGTTCTCTTTAGCCTACCTTTCTTGGAAGGTAGCATTTCTTGTGGCAATAACGTCAATCAGGCGGGTTTCGGAGCTGGCAGCTCTATCTTGCCAAGCTCTGTTTCTGGTCTTCCACAAAGATAAGGTGGTTCTCAGACCAGCCCCTCCTTTTCTGTCGAAGGTCGTCTCCTCGTTCCACATTAATGAGGATATTGTCCTGCCCTCTTTTTGTCCAGCACCGGTACACCGTGTGGAAAAGGCTCTTCATACATTGGACCAGGTGAGAGCTCTCAGGAGGTACGTGTCACGGACGGCACCCTTTCGTCAGACGGACATGCTGTTCGTGCTTCCCGAGGGGCCCAGGAAGGGACTCGATGCCTCAAAATCGACCATAGCCAGATGGATTCGTTGGATTCAAGAGTCTTACCACATCAGAGGCACACCAGTTCCAGCAGGGATCAGAGCCCACTCTACTCGGGCAGTGGGCGCCTCTTGGGCACTTCGGCACCAAGCATCGGCGGAACAGGTTTGCAAGGCTGCAACCTGGTCCAGATTGCACACATTCGCAAAGCACTACAATATCCATACTCAGGCTTTGTCAGATGCGAGTCTGGGTAGAAGGATTATCCACGCAGTGGTGGCACACCTTTAGACAGGAGTTGCATGTAGCTTGGATTGGTGAGTCAACTTCCCACCCAGGGACTGCTTTAGCACGTCCCACAGTACCTGTGTCCCCCAATGAGGCGAAGGAGAAATGTGGATTTTTGTGATAAGCTCACCGTAAAATCCTTTTCTCCGAGATGCTCATTGGGGCACACAGCACCCACCCTGTTAGCCAAGTTGGCTTCTGTTTTGATTAATATACTTTTTTTTTTTTTAATGATAATTAGGGTGGTTATTTTCTAGACATGTTGATACCTGCATTAAGGTTGATATTGTCTGATTTTTGTTTGATCTCCTACTGCTTTTGCACCAAACTGATTCCGCCCGCAACCGGGGTGAGGGTGTATACGGCGGAGGAGGAGCTAACCTCTTTTTTTCCACTTAGTGTCAGCCTCCAGGTGGCAGATGTATACACCCACAGTACCTGTGTCCCCCAATGAGCATCTCGGAGAAAAGGATTTTACGGTGAGTTTATCACAAAAATCCATGTTTCCTGTTGCAGAAATAGCCTCAAGAAATCTGCTGTGTGTGAACACATTCTAGCAGCTCTATTCAGGTTAAATGCACTGGTGTCTAGTGAAAAGCTGTGAAAGAGTTCTGTGGGGGTCCAGAAAGCCGAACTTTTACTGATCAGCAAGTGATGGCATATCCTAGTGCTGTGCCAATGCTTTCTGCGGTGGGAAACGTCCTTATTAATATAGGTATTCCACGGAAGGTAAGACCATGCGTAGAGTAATAAATACAGATTGAGTCAGAAAAAAAAGCGAAACCGGCGGTGTTGTCTGGGCGCTGCCAACGATGTAGCGATGAACAAGGCATGGAGAGAATTGATTTATTAAAACAATGCGTTTTGGAATTGGATCAACTCCTTGAGAGGAACAAATGTGGAAGGTTTGAGTCATTTATTGAAAAATGTTAGATAGGTGGAACCATCAGATACAGGTTAGTTTTAACTTATATCTCATGGATCCATCAGTTTAACATTTTTCAATAAATATTTTTCTTTTAATCACCGGATAATCGTGCCTCAAATCTGCCACTTTTGTGCCTATGGATTGCTGTGCTCCACTAGTGGAATCGGCACCCGCAGGTTTCTCTGCACTGAAATTGAGCAACGTGATTAGCTCTCAACTCCCCCTTTCCTTCTTCAGGTATATAATACACAGAAAAAACACGTATCGCCGTTATAGGGGTAGGGTGTGACGTTTTGTGCAAGTAATTGATGAATTGTGGCAAAAATACATAAAAACTTCATAAAAACTCAAAGACCTGTGAATCTCAAATGCTTATATAAAACATATTGGTTCAATCCATGTTATAATCTGAGGATATATGTATTTCTTAACGTATCCTGACGATAATTATATTTAACCTCTTGGCGTGTTTCCTCAATGATTTTATCATGTTCTCCGTGATTTTAGCATGGTTCTTGCATGATTTTAGCGTGTGTCCTCGATTATTTTAGCGTGTGTCCTCCATGATTTTGTTTAACCTTTCTAGTGTTAGAGTTGACAATTTAAAAATTCGGTAAGCTTTAAGATTAATTATCTTTATGAAATCTATTGGTGACATGATCATCGGGGATCTGTTCCAAAGTGGTTAAGGGTAAATTAATTGGAGTTTTGTTATTTGTTCGTAATTTTGCTAGTTTGTGTGTTCTAATAAAACATGTTTTCATAGACTTTGATTAAAAATAGCATTCTTTATGTTATTATGTAGGTTTGTTGATACAGCAATGGATGGGTTGTTTTTCTTTCTCTTGGCAAATTCATAATGGATGAACACTTCCTGGCTACATTAGTAATAATTAGTAATAATTTTCCTTGTATAACTCCAACATATTCCTTAGCACTTTACATTTCAATGGGTACCAATAATCTCATACATTACAATGGTCTGAGCACATTCCCAGATTGAAACAACCGCATAGGCTGCAAGGAAATGTCGCTACATAAATTTTTAATAGGTGTTGGGGGGATAGTGGACCTCTTCTCTTCCATTTGCAGTCCAGAAAGGAAGAGATGATGGATTCAGAATTATCCTTTGTAGTTTATGCAAGACGCTGACAGCCGGGTGTTTCCGTTCTACTCCTTGTATCGAGAATGGCATGGTCGCACAGTACAACATTGTTGCCTGCCACTCCTCTACTCCCGAACATGGAAAATACATATGATCAGGCACTAGACCTTGTCAGGTTGCTCTGTGACCAGATAGTTAAGGGCCGCATGTGGACCCCAGGCAGCAGGCAGTGCGCCCCTGCTTTAGAGGAATTGGGAACACATACACAGTAATATAAGGATATACCATTAATTATATAAGCTTGTATATCGGAGTGACGGCTCATTATATTGTCTCGGCTCTATTCCCTTAGGACACATTTACTCTGGCAGATAATTGGGAATGAGCAGTCCTAGGAACACTTGTTTCCCAATTATCGGCCTGTGTAAACAGTCTGCCAGTCACCTGACGAATGAGCAAAACGTTCGTCAGGTGACCTGATTTATAAGCGTGCTTAATAATCCTTGATTTTGTCAGTACATATCCGTCAGCAAGTGATGCGGCTCTGATAACACGATATTCTCCATGCACTGAACGCTCACGCTACTGATCGTTCTGTGGGCATACAAGTCCGGTCAGCCTGTCTAGACCAGCTAGTAAACAATCGCTGATCGGTCCGGTGTAAGTGTACAAGGACTGACTGGTCAGTGGCGAGGTTAACGTGGGCTAAGGCGGCATGGACAACCATCTCAGACGTGCACGCTCGTAGAATTTATATTCCGCTTGTATGTGCTCTGAATGCAAAAGTTGTGTGTTTAATGTACATTACTGTAGACTTCATTTACTAATAAACTGTCTGCTGATTCTTGTTTCCTGAATCTCAGGCAGCATTAATCAGAGAGCGGCCCACGCATTATGAACATCTATGTTTTACTCAGAAATACTAAGCACTTCAGGGAAAAACCGATCTGAAAGCGCAGGCAGAGACTAGGTGGCTATCGTTGAAAGTGCACTCAGGAACAAGGTGGCTAGTCGAAGAAGCAGGTTCTTGGTGGCTTCTTGCCCACTCTTTGTATGTGCATGTATGAACAGACCCAGTCAGTCTAGCTGAGTGGCTGGCGGAAACCTGTTACTTGGACTAGTCTTTTGACCCGTGGATATGGGGTGCATAATGTTTTGTACTTATGTGATTATAGATCATGGCCATTTCAGTGGGATTTGAGATGCAGATCACGCTAGAGAACGTGAAAATATGCGCTCAGATCTTTTGCACAATCATAGTTTTTGCATAGTGCAGTACATGTACTGCACGATCTCCCGCTTCAGCTTTTGTCCTGTACTTTTCTGGTGCATAAATGGGTTAATTGACAAAGCTGGGGGTCGCAGTAAAAGACAGCACAGAAATGCTGGAGAAAAATAAGTAATGGCAGCATTATATTACAAAGACTTTATTTTTTCAGTGGCTTGCAAAACTATTCACCCACCTTGGCAATTTTTTTTTTTTTTAATTCGTTTATTGAACCTCAAAACAAGAAAAATGTACAATATACATATTTGCTTATGGTGGTGAACATTATACAGAGCATACACATGTCATATACTGTTTAAATACAAAGCAAAAAAAATGTACACTTATTGATATACAGAGTGATATATACATAGCCCATCAAGCACACGTAAAGAACAACAGGCTGTATACTATGAAGCATGTATGTCAGTCAAATCTCACAAGCCTGTATCGTGTTACTCAGATAATAAAACCTAATTGTGAGTTCCTAAACTACAACTTCAACTACAACTACATCAACTACTATTTTCTATTTTACAGCCTAATATCTTACATTATATTGTCTCCTATGCAATGCCTCCACCTTGCAAAGTAAGATGAGAGGAATTCCACCTCTCCCAGATCTTTTCAAATTTACCCGGGCATCCCCTATTCTGATACAATGTGCGCTCATATGGAATAACTGAGTTTACCAAGTCGATCCAGATTCTAAGGGAGGAACATGAACTAACCATCCACCGCAGTGCCAATTCCTTCCGTGCCATAAATGGCGTCTCTCGCAGAAAGATCCCAAAATAGTGACCCCCCAAATCTCTTCATCCCATACCCCAAACAAGCAGACCAGTGGATCAAGAGGAACATGGACTTGTACCAGGGATGACAAGAGTAACGTCACCTCCCTCCAGTAAAGCAGGATAGTGGGACACTGCCATATCATATGAATAAAGTCTGCATCTGGTGAGTGACATCGTAAACACTCTGATGATTGAAATCAACCCATCCTAAAGAGTCGTGTCGGAGTCAAATATGATTGGTTTATTATATATAACTGTATCATTCTGTTATTAATAGATGGAGATACCCCGATCAGAGATTCCAGAATATCTTCCCACTCCTCTCCCTGCGTATCGGGGATGAGTCTTTCCCACTTCCCTTTAATAGAGCTTATGGCAGATTCTTCTCCCACCGACAGCATGTGCGTATACAAAGAGGAGATAAGGCCCTGGGGACCCTGCGAGTTAAGAATTCCTATCAGAGGTAGAGACAAAATAGCATGGCCCACACCCATACACCTCGTGTGCGATTTGAAGAGCCGATCTTAGCTGTAGATAGCGGAAAAATTGGGATCTCGGGATATCATGTTTAACTTGTAGTTGCTCAAAAGACATTAAGGTCCCATGATCATACAAGTCCCCTACCGAGGAGACGTTATGTTGAATCCAAAAAACAGTGGATGGGTGATTTAGTAATATCGGAAAACAATCATTATTCCACAGGGGCATTTCAGCTATAATATCCTTAAATCCAACTACTTTCTTAATTTGCCTCCAGTCTGAGCAAGGGCAGTATATGAGGGACATTAGTCTTTTCCAACTCCAGGAAACCCAGTGGGCAGTCAGCTCGTGCAGAATGAAGCAGGTGATGTTCAGAATTGGAAAGATAATTACCCAGCATCCATTTACTTAGGGCTTTGGCCTGCCCAGCAAGACAATAAAGGAAAAAATCTGGCAATGCCGCCCCACCTCCCTTTTTAGGCCTTTGTAGGGTGGACAACCTAAGTTTGGGTGTCGTTTTACTCCATATAAAAGATATAGTCTAGGAATTAAGAGTCACGAAAAAGGATTTGGGTACCGTTACAGCACTGTGCTGAAGGAAGTAGCTGAGCTTAGGGAGCAATATCATTTTAATCAGGTTAATGCGTCCGGCTACAGACAGCGGAAGTTTGCTCCAAGCTGCAAATTTAACTTTAACTAGTTCCAGCAGTGGGTGGATATTAAGTTGTAAGTCAAGCATACTATTGTGAGATATGTAGACACCCAAATATTTAAAGCTAGATACAATAGACAGCAAGGAGAGAGAGCCTTTAGTCAAGCATCGGGGCATGGGAAAGGGGTTACAGGGCAGACTTCTCCCAATTTATATATATGAATATTTACTGAATCTATAGTGGCAATCACTTGCGGCAAAGTTTCCTCTGCCTCATCCATAAATATCACCATATCGTCAGCATATAAACCTATGGTGTCTACCCGGCCTGCTATATCTGTACCCTTAATGTCAGGGAAAGACCTTATACGTATTGCCAGTGCCTCGATTGCAAGGGCGAAGAGGGCCGGGGAAAGGCGGCACCCCTGACGAGTCCCCCTATGCAATGAAAAGGACTCGGATATGGAATTATTTACAATAATGCGGGCTTTTGGTTTCATATATAGTATTTCGACCCATTTTATAAACTTATCACCAAAGCCATACCTCTGCAGGCATGCGGAGAGGAAAGGCCACTCGAGAGAGTCAAAGGCTTTGGCGGCGTCCAGCGATGCCTGTGCCCATTTGTTATCTGTCATCAGGGAGCTGTATTGGACCACCGACTGGACTCGTCTGATGTTGATAGAAGTGCTCTTACCAGTCATAAAGCCAGTCTGGTCAGGATGTATAAGGTTCAATATAATTGAATTTTATCTGGTAGCTAGGACCTTAGTAAAAATTTTATTGTCCACATTTACTAACGATATGGGGCGATAGGATCCACAATCCAAAGGGTCCTTCCCCTCCTTCCTAAGCACTATGATATTGGCCTCATAAAAGCATTCAGGCATAGATTCCCCCTCACAAATTCCCCGAAATACCTTTATCAGAAGTGACGCTAATATATCCCAATATTTCCTGTACAATTCAATAGGAAACTCGTCTGGCCCAGGGGCCTTCCCAGAGGCCATGTCCGTCATGGCATTCTCTATCGCCTCCACAGTGAACTCAGCGTCCATAAATTCTTGCTGGTCAGGCTCTAATGTCGGGAATGCAACATCTGACAAATAATCCAAACACCCCAAATTATCAGAGCCACTTTTAGATTCATATAATGACCTATAGTAATCGTAGAAGCAGGCAAGTATCTCCTCTGTTGAAGATACCAGCGAACCATCCGACTTACGAATCTGTAATATTGTATTAGAGGTAGTATGTTGGCGCACCAGGTAGGCCAAAAATTTACTTGCCTAATTTCCCAACTCAAAATAAGACTGACGTGCAAAGAATAGTTTATGCTTAGACTTAGTGTCTATGTGCTGGGTATATAACCTCTGAGCAGCCAACCACTCAATCCTATTGCCGTTAGTTTGATTAGATATGTATGCAGCCTCTGAATGTTTCAATCGTCATTCCATCACATCATCCTCCCTCGAGGTTACCCACTTGACATAAGATCGTGGAGGATAAGCAGCTCCTCAGATATGTGTTAAGTGCATCCCAAAATAAATTGATATCTTGAGGTTCTGGGTGGGACAAGATGAAACCATGCAATTGGTCTATCGTTCTATCGGGAGATTTTATCAGTTTCAGCCAGAAATGGTTCAACTTCCAAACCATCCTATTATTTAGCTGCCCATATTTAAGTTTAAGAATGACCGGGCTATGGTCTGAGATCCCCCTACTGCCATAATCTATATTATCTACCCACATCACCAGACCACTGGATCCGAATATATACTCTGGGCACGATAAAGAGCGCTTAATTGATGAGTGACAGGTATACTCTCTTAATTCAGGGTGACGCACCCTCCACAAATCCAACCAACCGCTACCTTCCATGAATAATGACAGTTGGGATGCAGCCGGTGTAGGGATCCCCCCAGGTGTTCCATCACCCAATCTCAGTTTATCGAGGCAGTTATTCATGACCATATTGAAGTCTCCCATGCAGATAACATCTGCGTCCGGATAATTTAGGGCAAAACTCATCGCCTTCTGAAGAATGGACATATTAGCCCGGGGGGGGGGATTATAAACACATAGAATTATATATTTCCTGGTATTTATCAATGCATATACGAAGACAAAACTACCTTCAGGATCCCTCCGGGTCTCCCTAGCTTCCCATCTAACGTCTCTATGTACCAACAGTGAAACCCCTCTTGAGTAGCTAGTGTGAAATGCATGAACAGACCATTGTACCCATGGCTTCGTCACGCACTGAGCTGTATCCCTGGTCAGGTGCGTCTCCACCAAGGCCACAATGTGAGGGTGATAGTGTCTAATCTGCGAGAAAACCTTGATCTTCTTCCGAGGGGTTTTTATACCTCTCACGTTCCATGTCACACACACTATCTCAGACCCCATATTTACTCCGCTGGATATGGTGTACATCATTACCTGAGTAAAATTTAGAGACACCACACAGAGATTGAGATTGCTGTTGGCTGCGACTTCTACCTAAAGAACAAATAAAACCACTATAAAGAAAAACAGGGTAAAAAAACAACAAACAATATAGGAGCAAAGTCTTGTGCTCCCAGCATTAGACAAGCAAGGGGATACCATCACTGAGCTCAGTGTCCGGTATTGTTGGTAATCTAGACACCTGCGGAAAAAGCTCCGATCAAACCATTAATAAAAGAATTCTGATTATCAGTAGATAAATTAGGATTCCTTTGCAGCAGACCCCTTGTGGGACCGTAGCCACTCAGCCGCCACCGCTGGATCCGTAAAAAACATAGAACCACCCTCGTGGACCACCCGGAGCCGAGCCGGATAGATCATTGGGTACATAATATTCCTCTCCCGGAGCCGCTTCTTAATTTCCATAAACTGTGCCCGTTGTTTCTGAAGTTCCATGGAAAAATCCGGGAACATCGAGATCGTGGTGTTGTTGAACTTAATGGGACTTTTTTGCCGTGCTAGATGCAGAATCGCATCCCTTTCCCTGCAGTTGAGGAGACGTGGCAGAAAAGGTCTAGGTGGGGCTCCAGGAGGAAGAGGCCTTGTAGGGATGATGTGAGCCCTTTCTAAAGCAAATGTTGGGGAGAATTCATCCCCCAGAGAAGTTTTAAGCCAATCTTCTAGAAATTGCTCCGGATGTTGACCTTCTGAGCGTTCCGGCAGACCAATAACTCGGATATTCTTCCGACACATTCTATTCTCCAGGTCATCCGCTTTTTGCCGCCATGCGTCCATAGAACCTGCCACTTTTGTTAGCTTGGCCTCCATGGGTGTGATGGTATCCTCTACCTAGGACACCCTTGTCTCCACCTCCGCAATGCACCCCCTTATGGCCTGCATGTCTTGCCGAAGACGCGCCACCTCGGTGTATACGTCCTCTATTTTCCCAGACAGGGACTTCCTGGTTTAGGAGATGGCCTGCATCAACTGATCGAACGCCTGTTTGAGGGTTATTTCTTCCTGCTCACTCTCCTCTTCACCCCCAGAGGGACGGCTTTTCCGCTGAGCTTGTGAGGGGTTATTTCTGATGGACTGTTTCGTATCAGAAGGGTCAGTTCTAGCAAACTCAATTTTGCAGCAGCTCCTGACCCCTTGGAGCGATTCATTTTAAAATAGCAATATGGCACAGCAAGGTAACAGGAATTATATACTCTGGGGTTCCCAGGTCCAAAATTATAAGCACAGCAGGGCTATTATGTGGCGGTGACAATGTTTCAAGAGCAGCACAGAGCAGAAGGGTAATGCAGGGAGGTAATTTCCAGCTCTGAGCAATAAACGAGGGCCCCTATGGCCAGGGGGGATCCGCATTGCCCACAGAGACAGCAGCTGGGGGGGTCCAGGGGCCCCTGAATTAATAACACCAGCAGGCTAGGTGACTCAGCGGGGGGGAACGCGGGGCCCAATCTTTCAGAGCACTCACCGCTTGTCCCCTTCAGGTCCTCAGGATGTGTGCTCACCATCCTGCCAGTGCTGCAGCAATGGGAGCTAGCGCCGCGTCTCTTACAGCCAGAGCACGCGCTTTGAAAATGGCCGCCGCCTCATGCAGTCCGCCCCGGCCTTCACAGTTGTCAGCCCACCGGAGCCCAGCGATGTCCTCCCACGGGGGGTCCAGGAACGCTCCGGATTCCAGGGGGGTCCCGAAACCGGCAGGTACGCCGCGGCAGCAGGGGTCCGCCAGCCGGCTGATAACAGGAGCTCTCCCTATATGCGTCCCCCCCCCCCACCTTGGCAATTTTAGTCTTTTGCTACCTCACAACCTGGAACTTCAGAGTTTTCGCTTTTTATAAGGGTTTGCATCAGCTCATGTAAAGAACATGCCTACAACTGTGAATGTTTGGTTTTATTTTCATTGTGAAGTGTCCTCCCACACCCTAAAGAGATACTGGTAAGTAATTTAGATCGTGCGCGCCATCGGAGACAGTGATGATGAGATCTGTAAAGTGCTGTGGAATATGATGGCGCTATATAAATTAATAAACTGTACCAACAAAGAAGTATATAGAATGCACCAAATGTATTGGTGAAAAGCTTTGCCACCTATGTATAAAGAATACTATATGTTGTGCCGTGTGATCTACTTTAATTTATGCTTTTATATATTTTTCTTTGTAGCTTACAGCTATCCTACTGCAATGCTTTCCAGAACAATGAATCCATTCACACCAGAAATCCTGAGTTATGTATCCTTTTGTGCCCCTCCATATAGTAAAAATGATATATGGCTATCTGGGCCATATTTGGTGATCATGATGACCTAAGGCCTAGGCACTTTAAATTGTCCTGTCCTCTACTTGAAAGTTAGACTAAAAGTGCCCATACCCTTTAAACAGTGGCCCATGCACATTGGAGTAATGTCAACTGAACCAGCCAATATTGATGGATTCAGCTGACCCCGATCCACCCGTGGCTATTGCGGGCACATGTCAGCTGTTTAAAACCTGTCCCGGCAAAGATGTGGGCTCACCACCAGGTGGGAGTCCAACATCGGCGTAAATGTACACCTGATGTTGGAAAGGGGTTAAAAGGAAGAGGAATTGTAATCCAAGTTACGGTGACATAAAGTTATCTGACTAATGAATTTACTTTTTCTGGTACTCCTCTAATTCTCAAGTTATTTTTTCTTACAAGGTCTGGCGATTTGCATCTTTAAAGTTGTCACCTCCTTTTGTAGCGATTTAAAGGAAGTTGCAGTTTCTTTTTGAATGTCTTTTCATACAATGCTGGTGTGTCATGGGTCCGCTGAAACCATCATTGTGTATAATGTGCATGGCCATAGTTTAGACATTAGTGTAATAACTACCACTTACCGGCTCTACTTAACAACTGTAATAAGAAAAATGCCCATGGCAAAATTATTATACTGTATGACGAAGATGAGAGGATAGCCAGCCAAACCGCAACTACTATGTGTGAGCGAGGATTTGAGAATGTATTCATGCTTTCCGGAGGTAAGGGGGTGATTTTATTTACAATGAATGTTCCCATTATAATAGAAAAATATTCAGGATTGAGAGTCCTCAGTGGTTGATACCTTTTAATGGCTACTCAGGTCTCTTCATCAGGCTAGACTAATACAAAATCTGAAGTCACATATTTATGCACAATACAGCCTAGAAAAAATGCAATAGATAAGACAAGTGACGTGAAGCAGAACTATCAATATGGGAGAGGGAGAAACATAAATATAAACATTGGACCAGTTCATAGATAAGGAGTCCGGATGTTTTATGGTCCTCTGATTGGGGTCTAGTTCTGTGTTGTGATGCCCCCACACGGTTTTAAAAGGAAATTCCTTAATTGATGTAAAAAGACATAAATCCATGCGACACATTCATTCCAGCACTGAGAGTGTCAAAGTTCGTCATAAATTTGTACTCCCAAACTCGTCTCTCTCTCTGAGAATTGAAGTTACCTTTCTATACCAGTAATTTCATATCCACGTTGCAGTGATCAGGGATACAGAAATGTTTTGCCACAGGTAGATCCATTCTTTTTTCTCTTATTGTGTGACAATGAGCATTCATCCTTGTTCTAAGCTTTTGCCCTGTCTCCCCCACATACAGACCCCCAGTTGGACATTTAGTACAAATAATTAAGTACACCACATTAGATGTAATGCAGTTGAAAGTACCTGGGATCTTGTAGTCCTGATGTGAGTTGGGGATCTTTATCTTGTCCGTGGTCATTATAAATGGACAGGTTTTACATTTTTTTCTGGTTGCAAGGAAAGGTTCCTGCAGCTGTTGGAGAGGACAGGGAGCTTCTGACAATGATGCTTCTTAGATTTGGGGGCTGCCTAAAGCACAGTAGTGGGGGGTCTGGAAAAATGGATTGTAATCGGGCATCTTTTTGTAGTAAAGGTTGTAATTTCCGTGTAGCTCCCCTTAGCACTTCCAGATTTGGGTTGTAGGTGACTACTAGAGGCACCCGGTTATTTTCTTCTTTAGCTTTGTAATATAGCAGATGATTCCTTGACATTCTGGTGGCTCTTGTAATTTGGTTTTCAATTGTTCTTGGATGGTAGCCCTGATTCAAAAAGGTCTTTTTGAGGCGACCAAGGTGTTTGTCTCTATCCATGGGGTTGGAACATATACGATTGTATCTGATGGCTTGGCTATAGATAATGGAGTTCTTTATGTGTTTTGGATGGAAACTGTCCCATTTAAGGTATGTTGGACGGTCGATTGGCTTCTGATACAGGGATGTCTCTATTTCATTGTTTTTTAGCTTAATGATGGTGTCCAAAAAATTAATCTCAGTACTGGAGTAGTTGAGTGTTAAAATGATGGTGGGATGAAATTGATTAAACTGTTCGTGGAATGTCTTTAGCTGTTGCTCAGACTCCATCCAGATGATTAAAATATCATCAATGAAGCGGTAGTAGGCCAGGGGCCTGATGGGGCATGAGGACAAAAAGTCGCTTTCAAGCTTTGCCATGAAAAGATTTGTATACTGTGGAGCCATTTTACTTCCCATAGCTGTGCCAGTCTCCTGTAGATAGATCCTGTTGTCAAATTCAAAGTAATTGTGGGTGAGGATGAATTTTATAAGTTTCACCACAGCATCAGCATCAGTCCCTGTGTTTTCCATGAAGAATTTGCAGGCATTTAAACCATCTTGGTGTGGGATATTAGAGTACAAAGATTCCACATCCATGATGGCCAGGATGGTTCCTTCTGGTAGAGGACCTATTGCTGCTAGTTTATTCAATAGGTCAGTTGTGTCCTGAATGTAACTGGATGTATCCTTCACCGGTGGTTTAAGAATACCCTCTACCCATCCAGATACCTGCTCAGTGAGGGTGCCCACACATGAAATAATTGGTCTTCCTGGATTTCTAGATTTGTGGATTTTGGGAAGCATGTAGAATGTCCCTATTGGAGTCTCTGGTATCAGGTCATCGCCAGCTCTTATGGACTGGTCAGGCAGACAAGAAACCAACTTGTTTAGTTCCTTGTAATAGTACTGTGTAGGATCTGACTCCAATTTCTATAGTAGCGTGTGTCCATAAGTTGCCTGTTTGCTTCCTTCATGTAGTCTGACGTATTCATCATGACTATTGCACCTCCCTTGTCAGCAGGTTTAATGATGATTTCTTTGTTGGTTTTTAAAGACTGTATGGCCTTTCTCTCCTGGGCACTGATGTTGGATGCTTGTCTCCTGTTAGTGTCTATGATTGTGGATTTTATCAAATGTCTGAAGGAGTCTATATATTTATCCAAATGAGGGTTGCGTCCAGGTGGAGTTGTCCAGTCTGCCCTTTTCCTAGTTGTTGCGATCCCTTTTCCTTCGGTCTGAGTGTTTTCTGAATCTTCTGTATCATTGAAATATTCCCTCAGGCGCAGTCTCCTGAAATACTGTTCCATATCACTGCAGAGTTCAGTTTTATCTAGGGCCTTAGTGGGACAAAATGAGAGTCCTCTAGAAAGCACAGCCAGTTGCACTTTGTTGGGTTTATAATCTGAGAGATTGATGACACAGTTAGATGCTTTTGTGTCTGGAGTGGAGTGGTTGTCCAAGTTGTCAGGTTTTGGATTTGTTTTGTATCGGTTTGTATAGAGTCCTGAATTGAGACGCAGTCTGTGTAGTTTCTTTTCCTTGTTATGAGCCAGAAAGGTCCGTAGTTTGTTGTAGTATTGTTGTAATTTTTGCTCTGTGCTTTCTGTAAGTGTTTTCCTCAGAGTTTCAAATTGCCCCTGGACTTTACTCCTTATGCTGTAGCAGACATGTAAAAGGTGGTTCCTTAGTCTCTCAGAAGTCCTGTGACAAAGGTTTTGTGCATAATGGGTATTGTAGGTATGAAGAATTGGGTTTGTAATCCAGAGTCCTTTGGGAATTAGATTCTCCTTTTTGCATTTAGCTAAGAAAAAAATGTCGCTGTCCATTTGTGCACGTTTCTTCAGAAGTGGTTTTAATTCCATAAAGATGCGGTACATTCTGGTATCCTCCATTTTGATACAGGAAAGATGTATATCTTTGTACCGTGTTAGCCAGTAGATAGAAAAATATTCAGGATTGAGAGTCCTCAGTGGTTGATAACTTTTAATGGCTAACTGAAAAGATGGTAACACATTGCAAGCTTTCGAGACTACTCAGGTCTCTTCATCAGGCTAGACTAATACAAAATCTGAAGTCACATATTTATGCACAATACAGCCTAGAAAAAATGCAATAGATAAGACAAGTGACGTGAAGCAGAACTATCAATATGGGAGAGGGAGAAACATAAATATAAACATTGGACCAGTTCATAGATAAGGAGTCTGGATGTTTTATGGTCCTCTGGTTGGGGTCTAGTTCTGTGTTGTAATGCCCCCACAAGGTTTTAAAAGGAAATTCCAAACCTGTCCATTTATAGTGACCACGGACAAGACAAAGATCCACAACTCACATCAGGACTAAAAGATCCCAAGTACTTTCAGCTGCATTACATCTAATGTGGTGTACTTAATTATTTGTACTAAATGTCCAACTGGGGGTCTGTATGTGGGGGAGACAGGGCAAAAGCTTAGAACAAGGATGAATGCTCATCGTCACACAATTAAGAGAAAAAAGAATGGATCTACCTGTGGCAAAACATTTCTGTATCCCTGATCACAGCAACGTGGATATGAAATTACTGGTATTGAAAGGTAACTTCAATTCTCAGAGAGAGAGACGAGTTTGGGAGTACAAATTTATGACGAACTTTGACGCTCTCAGTGCTGGAATGAATGTGTCGCATGGATTTGTCTTTTTACATCAATTAAGGAATTTCCTTTTAAAACCGTGTGGGGGCATCACAACACAGAACTAGACCCCAATCAGAGGACCATAAAACATCCGGACTCCTTATCTATGAACTGGTCCAATGTTTATATTTATGCTTCTCCCTCTCCCATATTGATAGTTCTGCTTCACGTCACTTGTCTTATCTATTGCATTTTTTCTAGGCTGTATTGTGCATAAATATGTGACTTCAGATTTTGTATTAGTCTAGCCTAATGAAGAGACCTGAGTAGTCTCGAAAGCTTGCAATGTGTTACCATCTTTTCAGTTAGCCATTAAAAGGTATCAACTACTGAGGACTCTCAATCCTGAATATTTTTCTATCTACTGGCTAACACGGTACAAAGATATACCCATTATAATAGGGTGCTAAAAGTTAATAAATGTAACAAATTCCAGATTCTTGTTCCCTATTAGCATTATTAAAGGGATACTCTGGAAAGATAAAAAAAAAAAAAGTAGTCCAATCCATTTTCTCACTAAAATTTCCTGTTCTTATATGCCACTTCACGTAACTTTGCTAGTACTCACCGTCATCTCACATTACAGCGCTGCTGCTGCTGTTACCGCTCCTTTCTGGTAAGAGATTATAGGTTCTAGCTTGCTTCTTGCTCCGTATGCAAGCAAGCTCCCTGTCCAAGTCTGCTCTCTGCGGTGAAGAAAAAACTGGGAAGGGGAGAGGATTCAGCTCACCAAGTGTGGAATGGGTAGCCTCCATCATGGTATGCGGTGCACGGACTCCAGCCTGGCAGCTTGGCAATAGACAAAGGAAGTGGATTCCGGCATCTGCCTTCCATAATAGGGTTAAAACATGACTTATAATAATAAATTTAAAATAGAAATTTCATGGTGAGAGATTAAAAATAAGAGGGGGTAGGGGAAGATGAAGGACAATGTCAACACGTTTCGAGCAGAATGCTCTTAGTCCTGACCGATCAGTGGGCATAGCTTGCAGTTTCCTTCTTATGTGAGCCAGCCCCTCAACCAAGACTTTTTACAGGTTGTATGTGGGTTTGATATTCCCCCACCCTCTCTCACCTTCCTTTTTGTGTTGTACTGCTACTGCTTTTTCCTTGGGTCTCCAGCTGTCACTGCATGTTTCTTGACAGATCACATAGAAGTTCTGAAGGTGCAGGCAGGCTGCACAGAAGCCATGTCCATACACATTATGTACATTCATGGCTTGTTCTGCTCTCCAGCACAGCTCTTATGTGACATTATAAGGATGGCTGCATAGCACAGCAGGAAGAGTGAAGGGGAAGTCAATCAAACCTGTACACAGCCTGTGATGAGGCTTGGACTGAGGGTTGTCTTGAATGTACCAAACCATGACCCCTGATCTGTGACTACAGAGAATGGACTTGGTCAAGGGGCAGGCTAGCATGAGATGCAAGTTGTCAGTCCTGTCCCCTGATCTGACATAGTGCCCCATAAGGGAAGGGGAACATTCAGGACCAACATTAGTTCTGTGATGTGAGGTTAGCTTGAATAGTAGTAAAATCACATGACGTGGCATGTAAGATCAGGCAGAGGGGTTATAGTTGTCAGAATATACATTGAAATACATTTTTATCTCCCCTAAGTATATGCTTGAAAAATAATAATATTGGTATAATGTGGGATTTTGGAATACAAGAAGTGTTACATTTCAAGAATATTTTTAGCACATAAACACTGTAGATCATATGATCGGAGTTGGCCTCTGACCCAAGTGGTTTTCGCACAGGTTTGAAAGTCATATCTCAGAAATTCCCAGATGGCCTTACAACCGGTTCATTCCCGGCCACCTGCCTACCCCAACCAACCCAAACCAAATCTGCTCGCAAACGGACCACTCCAAAAGAACCTGTCAAAGCTGCAGAGAAGAAGTGCAGATTTTCTTGTGAAGACCTGGAGAAAATAGAACAACACCTAGAGAAATTACTCATGCCAACAGACACTGCCAGTGAGTACTCGCTTGTATAGATTCATGAAATTAAATCTTGACCTGTTCAGGAATAGGATTTATGACAGAGAATACCATTCCCCTGTTCTGATTGCCACTGCTCCCCTGCGTTCATGGGTTCATGTGCCTAGGATCCATCTTCTCATTCACCAAACATGAAGTTGTGATGGAACAGGAGAGCAAGAAGAACATACATTTATGCTAAGATAACATTTGCTTGGGACCTGTAATGAGTTCTTCCCATATATGCACCCAAAATGTGTGTATTGTAGACAGATAATTGACAGTGGGAGAACTGGGACAAACGTGTAGAGAGAATCAGTTTGGTCTGCGTGCCGGAGGCAGGGAATCTGCCGATACTCAGTTAACCTTACACCTACTAGTCAATATAGACCCAGATACCAAGCTCAAAATGGCTCATGGGGTACAATCCTAATTCTTGAAGAGGCAATACAGAAAATTCTGGTGCATTGCAGAAGTACAGGCTTATGCTGTCTCTGTTTCTATAGCTGTCAATGACTTTGTGGGAAAACCAAACTCATTTTACTAATCTGTAAATACTAAAAAAAAAAATCCTGTTTCTATAGAAAATAATGGGGAAACTGCCAATACTGCAGGTCTATTGTCCTTTCAAGTTCTGTGCTGACATGTGACATCCTATTCTAAATCCATAGGCAGTAATCTAGAATTTGTCCGACTTTGCACCTAAAAAAACTTCTAATCTTCTTTGAAGGCTTTCTACAAGATTTTAGAGGTTGTCTATGGGAATTTTTGACCATTTATCCAGAATGGCATTTGTGAAGACCTACTGATGTTGGATTAGCGGGGTTTAGGTCAGGTCTCTGTGTAGACCAGTCAAGTTCTTCCACACCAAACTCGGCCAACCATGCTTTTATGGACTTCCCTTGGCGCACTGGGGCACTATCTTGCTGGAACAGAAAAAGGCCTTCACCAAACTGTTCCTAAAACGTTGGAAGCTACAATTGTTCATAATGTGTTGCTCTACTGAAAGATTAAGATTTAAGACTTTGTACAACCCCTGAAAAATAACCCCATTGAATTATCCCTCATTCATCAAACATTACAATTTGCACAATGAGTAACATTCTCCTGGTATTCGCCAAACCCAAACTCGTCCATCAGACCGCCAAATACAGAAGCATGATTTGTCACTCCACAGAACGTTTCGAATGCTGCAGTGTCTAGTGGTGGTTTGCTTTACACCAGTTCAACACTTAGCATTGTGCTTGGTGATGTAAGGCTTACATAAACAGTTTTTTGGCCATGGAAACCCATCCCAGGAATCTCTTGGAGCACAGTTTTTGTGCGATTAATTCCAAAGGAGGTATGGACTCTGCAGTTATTTAGTCAGCAGAGCGTTGGTGACTCTTATTCACTATGCGCCTCAGTACTTCGTGACCCCAATCTGTAACTTTTTGTGTCTCACTTTGTTTCTGGATGGCTGTGGTTCACGATCTGACTTGTTACCATGGTGGCATCCCATGCTTAAATTCAGTGAGCCATTTAGAATGACTCACTCATTCACAAATGTTTGGAAGGCCAAATTCTATATCCATGCACTGATCCCCCACGGATCTCCTGCCCCCTAGTTTCCAACTGGTCTGTTCAAAGGGTTTTGCAATTCCCTGAAGTTCTCTGTATAATGTTTAAGTTAAATGCTTTCCACTTTGTCGTGAGTGATTTTATGCACTCTTCCATGTTACGTTCTTCTTCCAGCCATTCTACGTGAAATAAAGTCTTCATTTCACCTATTCTAGCTTTCCGATTTGGAATGGAATCACTCAACCAATCCTTTAATAAGCTTCCTTTGGCAATCAGACAAATTAAGGGGAACATTGGCGTTAATGTTTCCTTCCCTTTTTGTTGTGTGGCTCCATCTCCCTTCCAGTAATGGAAAGGGATTGGTAACGGGTACAATGATATATAATGCCCATATTTTCCATCATGCTTTGACTTTCCAGAATTGTTGTACTTTATTGCAGCCCCAGAGTCTGTTTAGTAAGTTGAACTCTTTAAGTTTACATTATGGACAATGTACCAGGCGATCGCTCATTGTTCTAGATGCTGGTATGTTGAAGGCCATCATAGCTCTATGCATAATCATAAATTGTGTCTCTCCAAACTTCACTCAAAATATTTTCCCGTACTGCCTGTCAACCTGCTAGTATTTTTTTCCCCAATTTCCTCACCCTCTATTTGTTTAGCCCAGGATCTATATGTTTGCTCTATGTCCATTTTCCCAAGGATGTCTTTTAAACCTCTGTATATTGTGGATATATTGTATGTGCCTGCTCGGTCAAATAATAGATTATCCTTTGCATTCCTTCGTGTTTCTATCCTCACCTTTATCAAATGTGTCATAATCGCTCCTTTTATTTGTCCAAATTGTAGGAATTGCTGCTCACTTAGTTTGAATTTTGATATGATCTCTTCCCTACTCAGCCACCTATTTTCTTTTTCATGCAGTAGATTAGCAATTTTTGGGATCCCTTTCACCCTCCATTCCTGAAATAGTTTGTTCTTTGCCATATGTTGTAACGCTGGGTTTCCCCATATGGGTAGATCTCTCGAGATTCTCCATGATAATTTGAATTTTCTCCTAAGTTCCTTCCATGTGTCTATTGTGTCTCGGTGAACTACTGAATTTTTTTTTTTTTTTTTAGGCATTAGGCTTTGTGGCATGTGTACTGAGGCGACTAAGTTCCACGGGTATGCATATTATAATAGATATTGTACTACTTTTTGTTGCTTTTTAGGTCGTCTCAGCAGATTATCCACTGGAAGATCAGAGTCCAAAACGGCCAACTCCAGAAACAGCCAAGTCCCGTCGTCTGCCAGTTCTGTCAGTTCCCGGTCTATCCGCAGCATCAGCCCACAATCCAAACCGTGGAAATAATAAGTGTTGACACTCTCTAATAAACAACTGTTCTTGCTCATCCACATGTCTATCCCAGTAGAGCAGTTCTTACCCATGCTCCAGCAGTATTGCTAGCTTGACACTGGTTGGATGGGCGCTGGTCAAATAGAACGCTGTTTACAGGTTATTTAAATCAATGTATAGAAGGAACAATTAATTTAAGTTGTTTTTATTTATATGTAGTTGGTTGCAGTTTTCTTGTAGGTAATGGATGATGTCCCCAAGGGCTCCTGGACTCTTCAGGTTTAGAGATTGCTGTTACTTTTACTCTTGTACATAATACCACTCCATGGTCTACGTTTGACTGTGTGTCCGTCCTTACAACCCGCGGTCCATCCGTCGAGACTGAACACTTAGATTAGCTGTGCAATCCTTTCTTTTTCCGTTACTGTTTGATCCTAAAACAAAAAGTGCATGGTACTTGGCATTCAGCCTGATGGGATGTGTAGGCACGGTTTTGAGGCTTCCCCATGTATGAGTATCTGGCTTCATGTCTGTCTTTACAACCCCCAGTCCTATATGATAAACTACTAACAAAATTAGATGTTTATGATTTTTTTATATTTTATGAATGTCCCCTTCATTGTGACTGAAGACTTATTGCTTATCTGTGCATTTTTCTCTATTTTAATCTATAAACCATATGGGCATGATACCAGGCGTTCAGTCTGGTTTGTAGCATGTGTAGGGACAGCTTTGACGCTTCCTCTGTGTCAAGTCCTTACCCTTCCTATGTTGTGATTGTCAGCACATACCTCCGTAGAGCACAGGCTATAGTTTCCCAGCATTGTACTACAGACCTTCATCAAGCAAATGTAGATTTTGCAATTTGTGCGGCTCCTTCTCGCAGCAATTAATATTCGATAAAGGCACTACATCTGGGAATTGCTATTTAAAAAGTTCACTAATATTTTTTTCATTTTATCTGTGACCAAAATTGCAGTTTTGGTATGTCTTATGTTACTTTGGAAAATAATGTGTTTTCTTTATGCTGACATGTGCATCTTTATAAAAATTGAGCCACTTTCCAAAGACATAAATAAATATATTTCGATCCTTTGCCAATAATGTACTACAGATAATGTGCCAATCCAAAGTAAACTTGTGTTACCACAACACCGAATAGCTCTAGGGATGTGTGTGAAATGAATAGGAGCTGTTTTGAGTACTCTGCAGCGGCCACAACACGTTGAACAGCGATGAACTATGCAGCTCCAGTCAATATGTGTACAACCGGCCGCTGCCTGTGCTTCTTACAGGTGATTGGTATTAGTGTGGGGTGTTGGACCCCACCAATCTGACATTGATGTCCTAACCGAAGGTTCATCAACATCGTCATTCACTAATTCTGGAAATCCCCTTTAAAACATGTTAAAAAAAAAAAAAAAAAAAGGGAGTCTCTGTGTTTTTTAAGCAATACCTTCTTGTACTGTTTTTGCAGCAGCGTAAATGAAAATTACATTTTGGCTTGCAATTTCCTTCGAACCCGGCCCTAAAGGTTGAAGTGGTGGTATGTGTATTAGGAGATACATAACCATCTTCTCAAGTTAAATATTAATAATTTGGATATGTATTTCTTATTACAATTCTGTACTGAACAGTGCCTTCAGCTGACACTGCATGTGTTATTTTTGTAAGTTTAGCGCATGGTAAATGTCAACTCCATATATATATATATATATATATATATATATATATATATATATATATATATAGACCACGTGCTTTTAGAAACGTATATAATTCATGGCTCACTCTAGGGGTGGCTCTCTCCTTCCTTCACCACCATGAGAGACAGACGTGAGGAGTCATCCTTGCTCAGACACGACATTGAATGGACAGCTGGTATGTAACTTGATCACTATGTGAGAAGCCTAACAGAGACGAACGCCATTTGCCATGCGGGATCCCAGGGAAAGAAGGGTACAAGCTTTGCTGTGAACAAATGGACAATCTCTTTATAATCATGCACCTGTTTTTATGTTTTTCTGTAATAATCTTTTCTTTGATGGAAGAATCCAAATAAACCACTACATTTTTTTTTTTTATAAGAAATTGTCATATTTTAAAGTATCACATCTGGTAACAAGTCCTGAATATTATATAAGAATACGCATTTTTTTACATCTCACTAGCAGCAGGCAACCTGAAGCTCTCCTCAGCCATCAATCGAGAAGGAGAGCCGAGAGCACTTTATGCGACTGCCTTTGGAGAACTTGTGGGAGCAGCACACACCAAAATAAAAGTAAATTTAATCATATTGCTGTTAAAACATTATGGAAAAGTAAGTTTAAAGTGCCCCTGTCAGCAGGATTGTGCAGAGTAACCTACAGACAGTGTCAGGTCGGCTCCGTTATACTGATTACAATGATACCTGGGTTGATGAAATCTGTCTTGTGGTTGTTTCCTAATCTTAATTTTCTGTTTTGTGTTAATGAGGTTCTCATGCCCTGAGGCAGGGCAGGTGTATGTGGTGCTCTGATTAGATATTCATAATGCAGACTGCTGACAGAGGTCTCTGATCCCTCACTGACCTGCCCCCTAGTTTGCATAATGAATACCATCACATACTGAATTAAAAAAAAACGCTCCTGCAGGCAGGTGCCGGCATGATTACTGTGCACTTAATCCCTTTTGCAGATTTACTTGAGTGATCTCCGAGAGCTGCTACTGTGCGGGTGGCGCCATCTTGGAGGAGGACTTTTTTTTTTTTTCTTCTCTAGCAAGATGCCGCCGCCTGCGCAACAGCAGCTATCGGATCTCTCTACAGACTGATAGCTGCTACTGCGCAGGCGCCCCGGGCGCCATTTTCAAAATGACTTTTTTTTTTTTTTTTTTTCCTCGCTCAAGTAAATCTTCAAAAGTGATTAAGTGCACAGTAACCATGCGATTATGCTGCAGGTGCCACGACCAGTACCTAACTGCAGAAGCTTTTTTTTTTTTATTCAGTATGTGATGGTATTCATTCTGCAAACTCGGGGGCAGGTCTGTGAGGGATCAGTGACCTGTCAGCAGTCTGTAATATGAATATCTAATCAGAGAACCACATACATGAACCCCGCCGTAGGACACGGGCATATCATTAACACAAAGCTGAAAATAAAGATTAAGAAACAGCCACAAGGCGGATTTTATCAACAAATATATCATTGTAATCAGTATAACGGCGCCGACCTGACAGTGTGTGTAGGTTACTGTGCACAATCCTGCTGACAGGTTCCCTTTAAACACATCTCTCCTATATCAATATAGACCTCTCATCAATTTTGCACTGTCAGTATTGCTGACACACCCTGTAATTTGATGTTTATATTCCTAGAAATTTAATGTCTTATTCCTGTAAAACCATTAGACCAAACCATGTTTTATTTTTTTAATAATAAAAAAATAAACAAAGCTACCTGCATGATATACTTGCATTTCGACAATCCAGTTCTAGCTTTTACATGGCCCTGTCGCTCTACATTCTTGGAGTTTTAAAGGGAGTCTTTGAACCCCGAAATTGAAACTGAACTAATTAAACAGTTATAGAGGACTTGGGTTCTATAAAACTGATATCCGCAGTATATACTTCACTGTTGTAATTAGTTTGAAAACTCTTGATATATCATATGCAAATGCGTGAGCTTTGGTGCACCCTTGGTGTGGCAAAGAGCTGGTACACCGTTAGGCCTCCCTCCTGGATAGTCAGTGTGCAAACCCAGCTCTGTGGTTATGACTTGAGCTGCTCTCGCTCTGAACAATAGAGCGCTGCCAATCAGTCAGGGAACTGCTCAGTATGCAAATTGGGGCTGGTGTAAGGAGGCACCAAGCTCTTGGCTACGCCTAGTGTGGGCCAAAGACCCTTCATGTACAGATGTTATATAAAGCGTTATCAAACTGATTACGACAGTGAGATGTATTCTCATATGATTTTTATAGGGGCAAGTCCCCTGGATAACTGTTTATTTAGATCAGTTGCATTTTGGGGGTGACTGACTCCCTTTAAAATTGAGAGCTGCCATTCTGCATATTCCTCTGCTAGGGCTACACTGACACTCAGTATGGGCATTTCTGCTAGGTGGTATTGTCATGGGCCACTTAGATGATGTTCCAAGAAATTCTTATTTGGTGGCCCTTATAAAGTTTTTGCTTAGACTTGCTATGATACATAAGGGTTGGGTAATGGCCATTTTGTAAAGGATATGGCTGCAATTGTCCCTTTTATAAACAGGATGAGCGTTATTTTAGGTTTTAATTCTTAAGTACAGCAGAAAAAGGGGCAGCACCGCTTAAAGGATGCAGCCAGGCCATATAGCAAGATGTTGGCAACACAGATGCAAAATACTAAATAGACAGCCACTCACCACCTACCAATTAATGGAGGAGGGGACTGCTTAGTATATGTTTGCACAATAGAGGCCTGTATCGGGCGCTGTTCTCACACAGGTAATGCATAGTGTCTCGTTGTGGAGAAAAAGCAGGATGGCACTCACCGTTCATGTGAATGAAATCACTTTATTTCACATACACAAGGCATAGGCACGGGAGCAATGTGCTGGAAGACAGACAGCGGCTGTTGTCCGTCTTCCAGCACATTGCTCCCATGCCTATGCCGATGCCTTGTGTATGTGAAATAAAGTGACTTGATTCACATGAACGGTGAGTGCCATCCTGCTTTTCTCTTTCTCCACAACGAAATATTCTGTTTTTTCAATATGGGATTGAGCACCCGTTCCAAGTGGGATTAAGGTGTTTTTTATTCATGTGAAAAATATATGTGCAGACATTCAGGGTATTTTTCCACACAACGGTGCCGGATATCTATTTTCTCAATTTGTGGACAGTGCATAGTGTCTGATTCTCAGCCTATTAGTCACACCCATACTATTCGATTAGGCGGGCTGGCCAGCACTCGCTCAATGCATCCCATGTGAACACCCCTGTATGCAAGACCCAACGTGCTGGGCTTGGCTGCACCCTGAAAAATAAAGTGCACTAAATACATATAAATGTGAGGTATTGGTCGATATTTTGGCCAAGATATACGGACCTGCCTGTTGTGTTCCTTGGTCTTCATGATGCTCTCTGTGCTTCAAACAGAACCCTGAGGCTATCACAGAGCAGATGCATTTATACGGAGACTTGATTACACACAGGTGGATTTTATTTATCATCATTAGTCATTTAGGACAACATTGGATCATTCAGAGATCCACAATGAACGTCTGGAGTGAGTTTGCTGCACTGAAAGTAAAGGGGCCAAATAATATTGCACGCCCCACTTTTCAGGTTTTGAATTTCCACAATCATTTTAAATTTAAAGTAAATTTCGGTCAACTTCACAATTGTGTCCCACTTGTTGATTCTTCACCAAAAATTTACATTTGGTATCTTTGTTTGAAGCATATGTGGGAAAAGGTTGAAAATTTCCAGGGGGCCGAATACTTTCGCAAGGCACTGTACGTATATATCAGTGAATTTCTACTATAACCTTCTTCTAAATGGGTGTTTTCTCGTCTTCTATATAAAGTGATAACATATCTGTAGAATATGCCATCCCCTTATCAGGGAGTCCATCCTAAGACCCCAGACAGTAATGTTGGTTTAGGACTGTGTTCTCTTTTTAACTTTTCCACACAGAAGGCCATTCTCCTTGTCACTTCATTGCGGTACTTTCTTGCACAGAAAGTCAATGAAGTACTGTCCTTCAGAAACAGTAGAAAGGTTGCAGCACTACACCAGAATTGCATCCACTTCATTTTTTGGATTGGTTAGGGTCCAAGTGGTCAGACCTTCACAGGGTGATGGCATATCTTACTGAAATGTGATCACCTGCCGCAGTCTAATTAATAAAATTTATTATTATTATTTCTATAGCGCCGACATATTCTGCAGCACTTTACATTTCAGAGGGGACTTGTACAGACAATAGACATTACAGCATAACAATAATCACATAGATCATAACATACCAAGAGGAATGAGGGCCCTGCTCGCAAGCTTACAATCTATGAGGAAAGAGGTAGACATGAAAGGTGGGTGGTAATAGTTGCCCTGATTGTATGGACCAGCCATAATGTTAAGTGTGTAACAGTACAGATGCAGAGGGCTAATGGATGCATAATGCATGTGGGAACATAATGCGGGGAACCTGGTTATGGTAAAAACTTTTGGCTATGCCACATAGGGATAGATTAGGTTAATGTATTGAGGCGGTAGGCCAGTCTGAATAAATGCGTATTCAGGGCACGCTTAAAATTGTGGGGATTGGGGACTAATCGTATTGACCTGGGAAGTGTATTCCAAAGAATTGGCGCAGCACGTGTATAGTCTTGGAGATGGGAGTGGGAGGTTCTGATTATTGAGGATGCTAACATCAGGTCAATAGCAGAACGGAGGGCGCGGGTAGGATGGTATACTGAAACAAGGGAGGAGATGTAGGGTGGTGCTGAGCCATGAAGAGCTTTGGGGGTGAGGGTAATAAGTTTGTACTGGATTCTGGAGTGGATGGGTAGCCAGTGTAATGACTGGCACAAGGTAGAGGCATCGGTGTAACGATTGGCGAGGAATATGATCCTTGGAGCAGCATTCAAGACAGATTGGAGGGGGGAGAGTTTGGTAAGAGGGAGACCTATTAGAAGGGAGTTACAATAGTTAAGACGAGAATAAATAAGAGAAACAGTCAGAGTTTTTGCGGAGTCAAAAGTAAGAAAAGGTCGAATTCTAGAAATGTTTTTGAGGTGCAGATAACATGAGCAAGCCAGTGATCGTATGTGGGGGACAAAGGAAAGCTCTGAGTCAAGTATGACCCCAAGACAGCGGGCATGTTTCTGGGGAGTAATAGTGGAACCACACACGGAAATGGCAATGTCGGGTATAGGTACATTAGTCATTAGTAGCGGGAGGAAACACAAGGAGTTCAGTCTTTGACAGGTTCAGTTTCAGATATACTGAGGACATGATGTTAGACACAGCGTTTAGACAATTGCCAGTGTTGTCTAGAAAGGCTGGCGTGATGTCAGGAGAAGAAGCATATGATTGGGTGTCATCAGCATAGAGATGGTACTGGAAACCAAATCTACTGATTGTTTGACCAATAGGGGCAGTATACAAAGAGAAGAGGAGGGGGCCTAGGACTGATCCTTGAGGAACCCGAACAGTAAGGGGAAGATGAGAGGAGGAGCCAGCAAAAGATACAGTAAAGGAGCGGTCAGAGAGATAGGAGGGGAACCAGGAGAGAACGGTGTCCTTGAGGCCAATGAAACGGAGCACAGTGAGAAGGAGCTGATGATCCACAGTGTCGAATGCTGCAGAGAGATCCAAGAGAATTAGCATGGAGTAATGACCACTTGATTTAGCTGTTAGTAGATCATTAGAGAATTTAGTGAGGGCAGTTTCAGTAGAGTGTAAAGAGCGGAAACCGGATTGGAGAGGGTCGAGAAGAGAGTTATCAAAGAGATAGCGGATAAGACGGGAGTGGACCAGGCGTTCCAGGAATTTAGAGATGAAGGGAAGATTAGAGACCGGAATATAGCTTGCGGCAGTTTTGGTCGAGTGATGGTTTTTAAAGTAGAGGATGTATGATGGCATGCTTAAATGAGGAGGGAAAGATACCAGAAGAGAGAGGTTAAATATTTTAGTTAGGTGAGGGGTGACAGCAGGGGAAAGGGGCTGGTGTTATGAGCTCATTTTCTCCTTCACCTTTGATGTCCGATGAACTCCCTCTGCTGGTGAAAGGAGGTAGTGAAATTGATTTGGATGGGAAAAACCTGTCATCTGAACAGGTGGAGTGTGATTGGACATCCGGAATCTCTGAGTGGATATAAGGCCGCCGACGCCCTGCTGGGTTGCTGGTGATCCTCTCTGCTCTGATCTCTGAGTCCTGTCTACTAAAGCTAAGTTTTTGCTCTGCTATTGTTCCATGAGATTTTGTCTGTTTACTTAGTGTTTGTGTTCAGCCAGCCCTGGTTGAGACTGGCTGAACTCCATTTTTGTCTCTGATCAGTTGATCTCTTTGCTCTATTTTCAGAATATACCTGAGTGCTGATATAGTGATTTTGAAGTCTAGTGACTTCAGGGCCTTTTCTATCAGACGTGTTGGACATTATTTTTGGCAGGGTTTTTGCGTGATTGCAAACAGTTGCTTTTCTTTCCTGTCCTATCTAGTTAGTGAGGGCCCCATCGTTTGCTCAGCCTGTCTTTCGGTCTGTGTTTGTGTTTTCCTCCGTTTTCACCGTCAATACATGTTGGGGGCTGTCTATTGCTTTGGGGTCTGCTCTGGGGCAGTTTAGATTTCCCCTCTCTTTAGGTTTATTTAGTTCTCCGGCTGTGAACGAGGTGTCTAGGACCACCGTTGGAACACCCCACGGCTACTGTTAGTTGTTGAATAGGATCAGGGGTCTGCAATCCGCTAGCTACCAACCTCTCCGGTTTTCTGGACTTAGCTTGTATTTTTGTTTTTTCCTCCTCCGGTGACTCATTCATAACAGAATCACCAGCCATACCGCAGATTCTAGGGTACTCAATAGCAGGAAAGAATTGTAAAAAAAAAAAAAAAAGTCAGAATCTTTTTTTTTTCTATGTATATTTTTTCCTCTTTTTCTCTGGGGCCGTAGGAGGAATTTTCTTAATGGAGATTAAGCAATTGTCTGATCGTGTGGAGCAGCTGGCTGCTGAAGTGCAGGGAATTTCTGCCTACCTTGCTCATTCACATGCTGCTGAACCAAAGATTCCTACTCCTGATGTGTTTTTTGGGGATCGATCTAAGTTTTTGAATTTTAAGAATAATTGGAAATTATTTCTTGCCTTGAAGCCTAACTCATCGGGGAGCTCTGCGCCGCAGGTTAAAATTGTCATCTCTTTGCTGCGCGGCGATCCCCAGGATTGGGCGTTTTCTTTGACACCTGATGATCCTAGCCCCCGAACATATATTGCCGGTGAGACAAGATGAGGCACAAACACAGGCAGAAAACAGAGTAAGCATATGATGGGGCCCAAACTGTCTAGATAGGACAGGAAAGGATACTGTCTGCAATCACGCAAAAAACCCTAAGAAAAATTCCAACACGTCTGATATTCAAAAATACTGAGGCCACACGACCTCTCCCCCACTCAATCAGAACTCTGGTGTAACTAGATGCAAACAAAAGATACTGATATTACAGGGGATTAGAAATACTGCAAGACTGACATAAGCTGTGGCAAAAGAAACAGAGTCCAGCACAGGTCCCAGCAGGGAACCAGGCTGGACTCACACCAGCAAGGCATAAATCAGAGAAAAGCCAAAAATGGAGCAAATGCAAAAAGATTCAGGCAGACAAATAACTTATCTGAAAGGTGCAGGACGAAGCATGAGGCAAGCAGACTTCCAAAATGCTCAGGAAGAAAACCAAATCACCGGCAAGAGCTGAGGGAAGGTTGCTCAGTTAAATCACTCCAGTCTTTAACACCTGACCTCCAATCATCCTGCTCAGGTGATTGACTTCTGTCAGCCAGACCAGCTCCATTACCAGCAGCATCCACCAGAGGGAGCCCAAACTCAGAAGCCAGGTCAAACATGTTCACAACAGAGAGCTTCTTGATTAATGCCAGAAGAGCGAGGGCGCCCATAGAAGTCGGGTGGGCTAATAGCCCGGGTAACTGTCAGACCCTGTAACGTTAGTTTCAAGAAATTGCCCAGACATCCATTGTGTGGGGGAACAGCATAGACACAGTTGCAGGACTTACAGAAGATTGAGCTACAAGTGTAAAAGCTGCAGAGGTGGACACAGCAGGACAGACAGGTGGGTCACTCACCATGTGGCAGGTGTTATCCTGGGATGATGACCTCAGATCCGGGGTGAAACGGCTGAGGGAACACACGGTGGCAGTGAGTCTGGACAGGGAGGACCCGATCTCGAGCCATGTGACAGGGAGAGAAGTGAAGGGAAAGCTGAAGTGACATGTATTGTGAAACCTGAAAGGCAAAATAGCGCTGGGTGCACCACAATGAAATAGTACAAATCACTTGAATTGCAATATGCTACTAGATGCATGGAAAAAAAGCTACTATCAGTACAAGAAAAAAGGCCATAACATATGACTAGTGCACACTTGAATGTCCAAAAGTTATATAATACTTTATTAACATCACAACACACAAAGTTAAAAACAATTAAAAACTAACTGTCCGTACCCATGTCCCATTGGGGACAACCACAAGGTGTCAAGTATGTGCATCAACAGTAATATAAACATCGGGTAAGCATGATGAGGTCACCTGATTGAAGGCAATGACTTGACAAAGTAGTACCTATAACGGGATATACCCCAATAATGGGGAATACGCGAAAGCTTGGTTACTTAATCAAAATTACATCAGAGACAAGTCAAAACAATGCAGGTACCCCTAGAACAATCAATATATAAGCATATAGCTGTTAAGGGTGTCCCCATAAACAGCAATTACCCAACAATGGATAAAACATGGATGTTGAAACACTGGGATGTCCGCAGCCCTGACACTCAATGAACAGTAACCAAAAGGTAAGAAAAAATGAGGGGGCTGCGGTAACAAGAAATGATAATATATTATCCAAGAAATACCACAAGAGGACAAGCAATAAAGTTAAATATAATCAATAAGCCCAAACTATGTTCAAAGAGATGGCAGGAATAAGTCACTTGATGTGGAAAAAGTACCACCCATCTGTGACTGCCAGACAAAAGTGCCAAAGAGAGATCACCCATAATACAGGGACAGGAGGCTCGGGGTCAGGGCGCAGGAGAGCCCCACGCGTATTGCTGCTGTGCCGCAGCTTCGTTAGGGCAAGTGTAAAATGTACGAAAGCTGTGATCTTTAATGTGTCAAGAAGAGAACACAAATGCCAGCACGATGTGCAGCTGCACAGAATAAGGGATTGAACATCCTAATAAAGTGCCCATAAATATGAAGGGTAGACAAAATGCAAATGCATGGGAATAAGGAACCAATCGCCCACCAGATAATACGTGGCCAGCAAAAGCCCAACATAATAGGATATAATCAAGAAAGAAAAATATGACACCGACTAGTTAACGAATGAACATAAAAGCAAAGAAAATGCCATTATATACAAAAATGTAGGTGGACCAATGATATAGCGAATAAAAATAACAAAAATAAAAATTAACAGATGTGTGTGTCACATGTACTGGACTAAGAGACAAATTATGCAAATTGTCTGAAGAGACAATTTGCATAATTAGCATATTTCCCGCAAGGAGAAATGATACTTCTTGGATATCGGTCAGACGCCTCTCTCACAGCCAAACCAGATCTCCCACTTTGCACTGATGAGGGGCAGTACCCCGAAACACAGTGTCTGCAAATGGAGATTCTGGCTTGGCTTTTATCCTAAGTCATGTAACTAGGCTCGTTAAAGGGTCAACATTGACTTTTAGGATTGCTACCTCCAATAGGTGGCACTAGAGTTCTAGTCCTCTTCCTCTCTGAAGAGACAATTTGCATAATGTACTGGACGACACGTGTATACACATGAAAAAGTTTTTTTTAGAAAATATGTAAATGAAAAATATGAAAAAATATGAAAAAGTTTAAAAGAAAATATAAGGGAATAAATAAATAAGAAAAATAAAAGCAAAAAGTGCCATCTGCCTGAGATATTGATAATCAGAGAGCCTTTCACGCCAGGTGAAATCTTCTATGGACACGAGGATGCAGGGACCTCCTGAGACGACTACAGGTGCCTTCAGTTCAAGCGATTTTTTTATCTTCAGGAGGCAGCGACCTCGATACTGGACCAGGCGGGGTCGGAAACATAAGAAGTCTCAGAAAACGTCAGAATGCCCCGAGGGGTCCCCCCTCACCGTTTCGCCGCAACTACAGGACCAAACGCCGTTAATGTCTTCCAACAGTGTTTCTTCTGTTGACACCTCTTCCCAGGTACGGTCTTCCACTTTTCAGATTATCAATCAAATTTATTATCGCCAAGTACATATTACATATATACAAGGAATTCTTTGTGGCAGAGGCAACATAATATATAACAACAGATACAACAAGTAACATCTAACAAGAGAGATACAGTATATAGTCTACACATGACGATTTAATTGTTGAACAGAGAGTGGATAGAAGCTGTTCATATGGCGGTTGGTGCTGCATTTGGGGACTCTGAAGCGACGTCCTGAAGGGAGTAGTTGGAATGAGGAGTGTCCTGGGTGAGAGGGATCAGATGAAATTTTCAATGCGTGGGATCGAATACTCTTATCATAAAGATCCTGGATTTTAGGCAGGAGGGAACCTATAATTCTCTCTGCTGTTCTGAAAGTCCTTTGTAAGCGGAGTTTGTCATGCGCAGTGGCTCCCCCATACCAGACTATCAGAGAGGAACAAATCACAGATCTGATGACAGCATTAAAGAATAAGATCAGCAGATTCTTAGACAAACCATATCTTTTCAGCTGACGCAGGAAGAACATCCTCTGTTGTGCTTTTCTTATAACAGCATCCACATTTTTCCCCCATTTAAGATCATGAGAGATGATAACACCAAGGAATTTGGTCTCTGTGACCCTAAGAACCACTTCGTCATGGATGTAGATTGGAAGTATCTCATGTTGATCTTTCCTAAAATCCACAACCATCTCAGCAGTTTTTTTTAGTGTTGAGTACAAGATTATTGGCTTTACACCAGTCACATATTCTTTTCACCTCACTCCGATACAAGTCTTCAGCATTTCCCCTGATGAGACCAATCAGTGTCATATCATCGGCAAATTTCAAGCTTTTTACTGAGTCTGCTGAAGAGATGCAATCATTCGTATAGAGAGAAAACAGTAACGGGGACAAAACACACCCCTGAGGTGCCCCGATGTTTGTGACCAAGGTGTCCAAAGGGAATGGTCCAACTTTTACACTCTGTATCCTGGCTGTCAGGAAGTTATAAATCCACAAGCATAAGTTGAGAGGGACTCCAAGAGCTACCATTTTCTTATGAAGTAAATTCGGATCAATGGTATTGAACGCTGAGCTAAAGTCCATGAAAAGAATCCGGACATATGAGTGCAGTTCATCTGTATGATCCAAAATGTACTTCAGTGCCAGATTGACAGTGTCGTTTGCCGAACGATTCTCCTTATAGGCAAACTGAAGCGGGTCCCATAGCTTCTGCGTGAATTTTATCAGGTGGGACATCATAATTCTTTCGAAGACTTTCATAGCTACAGATGTGAGTGCTACTGGTCTATAGTCGTTCAACTCAGAGGATCCCACTTTCTTGGGGACAGGGATAATTGTGGAACTTTTCCAACACTGAGGTACAACGGACTCTTTCAGTGACACATTGCATATATTTGTCAGTATAGGGGCAAGCTGGGTAGCACATACTTTCAGACACATTGGAGATACACCATCAGGGCCAGGTGCCTTTTTGACCTTAAGTCCCTTCAGGATGCGTATCACCTCTGCCTCAGAGATCACTACTTGGGTGTTGCACAATAAATGATCTTTATATGAACAGACTGAGGAGCTTAGAGATGAATAGCCACTGTGTGTAGAGCTTGCCTCAAATCTGCAGTAGAATTCATTTAACTCTGCTGCCAGACTTCTGCTGGGGTTCACTATAGTGGGGTGGCTTTTATAATTGGTGACCTCTCTTAATCCTCTCCATGCAGATCTAGTATCTTTTGATGAGAACCTTTCCTCCAAAATCTTTGCATACTCGTGTTTGGCTAACTTGATCTCTTTAGATAGCGGGTTCCTAAGTTTCTTGAATTCAGTAATATCGCCTGCTTTATAAGCCTCCTCTTTTCTCTTACGGATCAACCTGACTTTATTTGTAAACCACGGCTTGTTGTTTCCCCGAAAGTGGACAGATTTGGATGGAATAAACGTGTCTTCACAAAAACGGATATATGAGGACACTGCATCAACCCATTCATCCAGACCCGAGCATGTTTCCTGGAATACCTCCCAGTCCGTGCATTCAAAGCATGCTTGTAGTTGCAATTTTGCCTCCTCAGACCAAGACTTCTTTGTATAAACTGTAGGTTTGGATGTTTTCAACCTTTGCCTGTAGGCTGGAATTATAAATTAATATATAATATAATATATTAATATATAATATAGATTATAAATTTGTCTGACCACGTGCTTTCGACAGTTGAGACCAGGGTTTTGAAAAAAGGCTTGATGTTCTCCCCAACCTCAGAAATGGATAAATTTCACATGATTAAAGATCTGTATCTCTTTTGCAGGAAACTAGTTCTAAAGGGCAGCACGGTGGCTCAGTGGTTAGCACTGCAAGCCTTGCAGCGCTGGAGTCCTGGGTTCGAATCCCACCAAGGACAACATCTGCAAGGAGTTTGTATGTTCTCCCCGTGTTTGCGTGGGTTTCCTCTGGGCACTCCGGTTTCCTCCCACACTCCAAAGACATACTGATAGGGAATATAGATTGTGAGCCCCACCGGGGACAGTGATGAAAATGTGTGCAAACTGTAAAGCGCTGCGGAATATGTTAGCGCTATATAAAAATAAAGATTTATTTATTTTATTTCTACAGGTCATCCACAGGCGACCAGAAACAATCCACACCAGCTCTACCGAGGAACAACAAGTATTCCAGGATCTCTTGGAATTACAGGAGGAAAATGCCACTCCAACAGGTAGGCGGCTATTTCCATACAAAAACAAATCCTCCACCTCCCCCTCTTTTTCTTTGGTCTCGGCAGTCAAATTCTTTTTTGAATCTGCAAAACGGGACATTATGCGACTACCTCCAAATGTAGCTAGCCCTAACAACCTCACCATGGAGGAAAGAAAGGCAGTCAGAGCCCTAAAGAATAATGATTCTTTTATCATCCAGGAGGCTGACAAGAGGGGAATGTGGTATTGTGGCCCTCCACAATGTATGTAGAGGAGGCCAACAGACAGCTGGGAAATACAAAATTTCACATCAGATTATCCTCAGATCCGACAGCTGTCTTTTTGTATAAGTTGCATAAACTGAATAACCAAGCAGCCTCTATGGGCACCATCTCGGTAAATGAGAAGAAATATATGTGGACTGCAGTGGTGTAGCTACCGGGGGGAGGCAGAGGGGGCGGTCACCCCGGGCCCCGCACTCTGAGGGGGCCCACCCAGATTTACACTTAACTGTATCTGCAGCAGAGAAGGAGAATCGATCATCTCCCTGCTCTGCCCCTATGTTCTCTTCTCTGCCGCAGGACCTGTGATGAGGTCACAGGAGGGGAGGAGTCGAGGTCACATGATCAGGGGCCTCACTGACTGTATGCACTACGCAGGACTCTGCTGTGCTGGATGTCATGGCGCCCTGGCATTGGAGCAGTAGCGTAGAGCTACTCTCTTCTGGGTGCACAGGACCTGTGATGAGGTCACAGGAGGGGAGGAGTCAGGGGTCACATGATCAGGGGCCTCTCAGTGTATGCAGGACTCTGCTGTGCTGGATCTCATGGTGCTGGATGAAGGGAAGTTTCTGTGTGGGGTCTGGAGGGGTAGAAAGAGAACAGAGAAAGAAAGAGAGAAAGTAGAGAGAAAAAAAGAAAGAGAAACAGAAAGAAAGAACAGAGAAAGAAAGAGGGGAAAGAAAGAACATAGAAAGAAAGAGGAAAGAAAAAAAGAACAGCGAGAAAGGGGAAAGAAAGAAAAGAGAGAGAATGAAAGAAAGAACAGAGGGGGAAAGAAAGAGGGGACAGAAAAAAAAGAACAGCGAGAGAGAAAAAAAGAGGGGAAATAAAGAACAGAGAGGGAGAGAGAAAGAAAGAGGGGATAGAAAGAACAGAGAGAAAGAAAGAACAGAGAGAAAGAGGAAAGAAAGAAACAGAGAGAAAGAAAGAGGAAAGAAAGAGAACAGAGAAAGAAAGAAAGAGGGGAAGAAAGAGAACAGAGAGAAAAGGAAAGAACAGAGAAAGAAAGGAAGCACAGAGAGAGAAAGAAAGATTAGAGAGATAAAGAAAGAGGGGAAAGAAAGAGAAAGAAATATTCTATAAAAATACTATACCATCCCGGCTCCCATTGTAGTGCCCACCTGAGCCTTCTTGTGCAGGACATGATCCACTCACATGGCCAACATCCCCAAGTCCAAGTCAATCCCGCTGTCCACGCTGTCGGAGGACATGGTGATGATCTGAAGCATTCCCTGAAGTGCCTCCATGGTTCGTCACAATCTCCTCCCGAAATGGAACGTCACGTGCGAGTTTTCAAGTGCTATTTGGAGCTCCACTGTGTACTCCTGTGTCCGCGGGAAAAGTAAGCTCCCGGTCGGGGCAGTGGAGCTGACTCTCAAAATCTGGGACGGTTGGGAGGTATGAATGCTCCCTATCATACACCTTGTACACGCATGGCTCCGCACACCTCATACACACACGGTTCCGCTTTGTATGCCTCGTACACACGGCTCCGCTTAGTACACCTTGCACACACGGCTCCACTCAGTACACACATGGCTCTGCTCCGTAAACCTTGTACACATGCGGCTCTGCTCCATACAAGTGTACACACGAGGCCACGTTCTGTAAACCTTGTACACATGCGGCTTTGCTCCATACACCTCGAACACATGCGGCTTCGCTCCGTACACTTTGTACACACAGGGCTCCGCTCCATACACCTCCTACACACACTCGGCTCCGTTCCGTACACCTCGTACACGCTGCCATACTCTGTAAACCTTGTACACATGCGGCTTTGCTCCATACACATGTGGCTTCGCTCCGCTCCTTAAACACACGGCTCAGCTCCGTACACTTTGTACACACAGGGCTCAGCACAGTACACCTCGTACACTCGCGGCTTTGCACACGCTCCGCTCCATACACCTCGTACACACACAGGGCTCCGCACACCTCGCACACTCACGCTGCTCCCCTCCGTACACCTCGCACACGCGCGGCTCCACTCCGTACACCTCGCACACGCGCGGCTCCACTCCGTACACCTCGCACACGCGCGGCTCCACTCCGTACACCTCGCACACGCGCGGCTCCACTCCGTACACCTCGCACACGCGCGGCTCCACTCCGTACACCTCGTACACACATACAGCTACATCCACCCTGTAAACCCCTCCTGACCCCACACATAATTCCCTCATTCAGCATGATGACAACCTGCACAGCACAGTCCTGCTTACATCAAGGGCCCACTGTGCGCACAGGACCTGTGATGAAGTCACAGGAGGGGAAGAGTCAGGGGTCACATGATCAGACCCTTGATCATGTGACCCCTGACTCCTCCCCTCCTGTGACCTCATCACAGGTCCTGTGCACACAGAGCAGGGATTTATAAGTGAGGGGCTGCAGTGGCCATTGGACTGTCTGGGAGTGCGAGGATGGGGTCGGTACATGGGGGGGGCGTGGTGCTATGGTGGTGGATTTTAATGGGGCAATTTACCCTGGGCCAGTGGGCCCCCCCACACCACTGGGCCCCCGCCCAGATTGACCTCATTATAATCCGCCACTGATGCACATACTTGACACCTTGTGGTTGTCCCCAGTGGGACATGGGTACAGACAGTTAGTTTTTAATTGTTTTTAACTTTATGTGTGTTGTGATGTTAATAAAGTATTATATAACGTTTGGACATTCAAGTGTGCACTAGTCATATGTTATGGCGTTGTTTCTTGTAATGTGAAACCTGCTTAAGAAGCTGTATTGAACCTGGATGTGCTGCGATGATATGAGAGTAAAGTTTTGCATTTTGAGGTACAACTGGACTGTGTCCATGTTATTCCACAAACGGCCAAAGGTGACCTTAGAGAGTAAAGGAAGAACCTTGATGGCACAGAGAATGGAGAGACAAGTAAGATGAAGGTGAAACATGATTTGAATGTAAAGGGAGGTCAAGGCCTACAAAGCCAGATAGGCTCAGCCACGACTACTGCCCTGGCCGACCTTTACATCCGCACAGTAGGTGTTCAGTATGGACACTGAACTTTACTGTTTGGGTTTTGCCCATCTCTATTCTAGACTCTTTATATCCTTCAAAGAAGCATTGTTTCGATGGAAGAGATGCAGCTTGACTTGCAACACCGTGCTCCAAGGAATGTTGGCAGCCTTTGCATTTGCTACAGTACTCTAAACAATAAAAGAAAATACTTATGCAGAAATGTAATTTATTTTTCAAGAAAACAAGTTTAAGGTGTTATTGTTGGTAAATATGTTTTCTGTTTTTTAGACTTGTTCCCTAGAGGGGGTGGATTCAAGTTTTTCCAATATCCAGGTGAGAAAGTATTGGGTAGATGAATAAACCCCGGGGCTTCGTGCTTGAGCACAGCCTGATCCCCAGCTAGTTATTCCTACCACTGAAAATATCCTTGCATCGGGTTCCTTGCACATCAGTGGTCCTCCACTATCACCCTATAGGGATAGAAAAAATATATCAATGCACATATCTGAAGATTATTTACATATTGATCTTAAAAATATCAATTACTACATTCCATCACATGTGATTACCTGGCAACTGTCTATGCCTCCTTTTTCATAGCCTGCACATAGGTTGTAGACACCCACGGCACCATTATACCATGAACGGCTATTGCATTTCTTATTAGGAATCAACTGCACTTGAGCTTCTTGAAGAAAATCTGATGGTTCAGTGGCTGCAAATCAAACAATATGATATGTATAACTCATGGCATAGGACACCATAAACTCAAGCCAATTTTTCCAACATTAGTTCAGAAATTGTTTGCTGAGGGCTAGGCATCAGTTGTTACACATTACACTTGGAGATTGAGATCTCGGGAGACTAGATCTTGACTTTCCAGATCTCAATCTGTGCATGCAACTCATGGTATAGGACACCATAAACTCAAGCCATATAACTGTATTAATTTTTCCAATAAAAGTGCAGAAATTGATTGATTGTTGAGTTCAGTTGGAGCACATGACTCATCTCGTCTTCCGAGATCTCAATCTGTGCATTCACTGCCTCCGGCGACCATTTTCCCAAAGCCCCCCACAGGGAACCCTACAGGAAAGGGGACTTCACTCACCGGCGCCGACACTTTACGAGAGCCTAGGACCCGCAGCATCGCCCCACTTCTACAACTGCTAACCTCCTGAAGTAGCGACCCTGCCTCCTGTGACTCTACTCCAGAGCAGACGCCCCCCAAGTAAGCTACCATTAAAATAGACTATAAGAAGAACCAACAGTTTATTTAATAACAATTTTTTTCCTATTTTCCACACCAAAATTTGCAGTGTATCTTATAGTCTGGTGTGACTTATTGTCCACATAATACAGTAAATCCCATGGATAAAAGAAGCACAGTATATAGAAGAAAACTGGTGGATTCATTAGAAATATCTGGATGGTCCCCGCTTCCCATTAACAAATCATCTGGTTTCAAGATATAGGGTGTCGGAAATCATAAACAAGCTCCCTTTTCTTTTCAATAAGTGGTTCTGCTGCCGGTAGAGTGCTATATAATAATAATACTTAGACATTGGTCTTGTGCTTTTATATGATCAAAGAACTCATTGGTGTTTAATATTCTTAGAATTTATCCTTCTATAATAGTAAAAAATATAAACTAAGCCAAGCTTCTTCCTTCTCCATAGACCTTTATAGCAGCAGGTGCAATCTGATCCTCACTGCAGACAGATCTGTAGTCAAAAGAGAAATAGTTCTCAAAGGCAACAAAAGATGTACTAGTCCAAAAAGGTAATTATATGAATCATACAAAACTTTATTATTTAAATTTCATACAAAGAGAGTATGTAAATTGACACAAGAAGTGACAAGGGGGAATGATGGAACATTTGTGCAAGGATGCTGCTGTACAAGGAAACGGCCACAACAAACTCTGTGAGACCCAGTCAGAGAAGCAAGATAGTTAGTACCACAGAGGTACAATTTAGTAAATCAATAATAGTATTGAGCCAATATACCAGGAGCAAGACAAATAAACTGCATATCCTAGCCACATATGTGAGCAAAACATGGATGCATTACCTGGACAAAATGACAGGCTCAGGCTTCACTGTGTGGTCCGGGGAGATGTGCGTGCCCACCCCAACGCGCGTTTTGGCCTTCGCCTTCGTCAGGGGGTACACGCACACTCTTCTCCATGCAGCTTTTTATAATGCCAGATTTGTAGACAGATTTGAGAAATTTTTGAGAGTGAATGATCAGTGCAAAAGACTGATAAGATGGGAAAGTGGCATTTTTATTTGATAACATAATATAAAGTTTGTTATTTTCACTTGTAATGTTGATTTATTGAAAAAAAGGTAGTTACTATTTAAACTGCGCTTATGTAGAGCAAGGTTATTACTACATTGTAAGATTAAATGCTTGCCATCCTTAAGGGTATAGTTCCACGGTCAGTAAACGTTGTGGATTGGAGGCTGCGTACAGCCGCAGCGTCCAATCCACAGCGTCCAGATATTACAGCATAGTGGAGGGGATTTTATGAAATCCAATCTCCACTATGCGAGCAAGCACGCCTCCGGCTTCCCTGCGTATACGCACATGCGGCACATCTTTCTAGACTGCAGCATATCTATTTATAAGATAAATATCACAGTCCACTGTATAGGATGCGGTGATTCCACCCGGTTCAAAGAACACATGTGCAATCACCGCGTGTACAAAAGCCGGCAGCGCTTTGGACGGAGCGGACATGTGCTGCGTCCAAAGCACTGCCGGTTTCTGCCCGTGGAATCATACCCTTAAAGATCTCACATATACTAATTTGTTCCATGCGGTGTACATTTTCTATACTACTCCCACACTATGCCACAGTCATCTTTACCGCAGGATCCTTGTATATACTCAATGATAATGCGTCCTATGCTATGTACAGTTTCCACACCACTCCCTAAAAATACAGTTAATAAGGTGATATTTGATTCCTATTTTTTACAGTACAAGTGATAATTATCTGTGTTTACCCATAACCCCCCAGGCAGCCTGAGTCCACATAGAAGTATCATTATACTACAGGACAGCCACATTGGGAAATATAATTTCTACAACTGTACCAGGTGGAACCTCAGTCCTAGGACTCCCTCCTAGTACTCACATTCCAATGCTCCGATATTCTTTTTCTCGCTTGCACTTAATGTAACCTCCGCTTTTCCAGCTATATCCACATTTCCTTAAAGCTGCTTCTATGCTCTGGATTCTCTTAGTCTTGGATAGCACTGAATACTACATCATTTATCACAGTCATTCTCCGCTTGGGAACAAGTTCTTCATGGCTACCACCTTCTTGTATGCACTTATGACATGTGTTATTATGGTATACTGTTGTCTATATGTTACTTTTTATATATAGCAGGGTCGTCTTATTTCGTCTTATTTTGCTTTAATTATTGTATTGTTAGCGTTGTTACTTATGACTTGTGGTTTGAAACTGTTAAACTGTAAAGCGCTGCGGAATATGTTGGCGCTATATAAATAAAGATTATTATTATTATTATATTGATATAATGCATATTCTGATGTATTTTTTTCCTCCCCCTTCTTTGTTTTTGTTACATGCCCCTCACTACAATCATATTTTAGTTCTGATGAAGGTCCACAACTGAAAGGAAAATGTTTAACGATATTATTGGCTGCATAATAAATGGAACTTTTTTCTCACACTTCATCACCCCGTGAATGCCAAGTTTTTTAGACTCTGTATGATTTTGGAGTTGGAGGAGCTGGTTGTTTGAGGAGGTGTTTGGTGTGTTAATCTAAAGACTGTTGCTGAGTAATTCCTCTGTGTGTATATCCTCATCTTGCCATATTTAGTTTTACCATCCTTTATTTTCCAGTGTTCCAATCTGTTGTTTGTGAATGCATATTTGTATGATTGGCATTTTCATTTATCCCTGTACGTCTTCCCTTGTTAGTCTGGAAAATGTATTCTTATACACAACTCCCCGCTTCCCTGGGTGGGGGAGGGGACAAGATAAGAGCTGATTCAGTAGGTCAGCAAGCACTTGGCCACAGCGTTTTCACCATTAGAAGTAATCCAGGGAGCAGGGATAGCTATGGTTCACCTAGCTTTACAGATAGGAAAGGAGCCCCCGGCCCTGGGATATCTGACAACAGTGTGGTGACACATGACACATGTACTTATTAACTGGCAGTTAGGTGACTAATATGCCCCGTATGTCTCAGCTTAACAGGCGTCACATCTAATACTAGGTCTGTCGCCAGCATAAGTTTGTCTAGACAACTCTGGTTGTTACATTGGCATTAATGGGGGTCACCGGTACTTCATGCTGGGCTGCATGTCCCCAATATGTAAGCCACTCGATGCCTAGTGTGTTCGTCTCACTGGCTGCCTTTGTTCTCTGAAGCACGGGCCCGACCCACACCCTTTACGTTTTTCTGTGCCGGAAGTAACAGCCCAATTTACCCAAAGCTTCTCTTCAGCATGACAGACACTCTGTCCCATCCAGTGATCTGTGTCCTTTCTTGTTCTGGTACCAAGACACTCAGATTTCTATATTCTGGGGTTGTTACACAGCTCATACATCCTCCTCTTATCATATCCTGGTGCCAGCTTCTTTTCCACTTCACCATCCCAGCCTTTTATATTAAGTAAGTGCGCAACAGCTGTCACCTGACTCAGAGTCCATTTCAAGCTCTTCCCTACGGGAATACTCACCCCATCCTACCACACAATATCATGGCCCCCCCACCCAGCCCTCCATATAGTATAATGGTCCCCACACCCCTCACACATATGCTGGCCTCCACACAATTTTCTGCACAATAGAATGGACCCCATACAACTCTCCACACTGTGTACTGACCTGCGCACAGTATAATAGACCCCACACCTTTCCTACTATCTTCATATACTGTACTTCCTAATACCCTCTTACTTAACATTTCTTTGTCTTGATTGATATTGTTGTTTCCATTTTTGCTACTTATTGAATACTCAAAAATAAGCAATATTTATATATATACATGTAAATCAGATATACCTTCTTCTTCCAGCACACCCCAGCCTGCAATGTAGCAATCAGTCTTAACTGAAACATCTGATGTCTTCCGAGGAAGGCATGCTGGTTGAATGAATCTGTTGTAACTGATTGGCCGTTCTACAGACAGCATGGCAATATCATTTTCTTCTGTTTCAAGGTCATAATTTTCATGTATAATCTTTCGGGATATGCCTCGAATCTCAGTTTCTGGGCCAAAAACTGACAGTTGATAGAGTCCAAAAACCAGCCTCCAAGAGTAGACATCGCTAAAACAATAGAAATGAAGATATCAGAGGACATAAGCAATTATATACTAAACTAGCACTATGAGAAAAGTAGAATAAAGCTAGAGCTATACAGTGACTAGAGGCTATTACATTCTGCTAGTTCTGCTTCACGTCACTTGTCTTATCTATTGCATTTTTTCTGTGCTGTGTTGTGCATAAATATGTGACTTCAGATTTTGTATTAGTCTAGCCTGATGAAAAGACCTGAGTAGTCTCGAAAGCTTGCAATGTGTTACCATCTTTTCAGTTAGCCATTAAAAGGTATCAACCACTGAGGACTCTCAATTCTGAATATTTTTCTTAGAGGCTATTATTAAGATTAACAACTAATGAGATAGGCTAGGGACTCACAACCGTATTTTCTCTCACTTGAAAAAATTGGTCCGATTATGCTAATCACACTTTGATCGTAGGTTGATCAGGATGTGATCACTGTGGTCCAATTTTCTCATATGAGAACAAGATGGAAAAAAAATTATCCATCTTCTACATCCCGTCAGGCCGTGAAAATAAGTCCTCAGGAGGATAACATCTGAAGATGAGATCTAAATATTGGTTGAAAATCTTGTATGCTGTGATTTTTTTCCTCGGACAGACGCTGTCCAAGGAAAAAATTAGACTTGTGCACAGCCCCATAGACTAACATTGGTCCTCGTCAAATTCGATGCTTTGTCGGATCGCACTTGGACTGACAATATGGTCGTCTACATGAGCCCTTACGGTGGTCATAGAGAATCCAGCAAGGTTTGTTTTTGGCCATAACACCTTGAGTTGCACAATGCAACCACATTCACTGTTATTGTGTTTTCGTAACTCAACACTAATCTTATGTTACACAACCACAAGTCACCCTGTAGCCATAGCCTAAAAGGTGTTTGTCCTTTTTTGTGTCTTGTAACCTGTATTTCATTTTCCTTCTACAAATCAATTATGGCAATGTCACTTCTCTTCACTTTGTATCAAGTTGTATCTTTTCAGGAAATCCTTTAGTTTGAGAGATATATATATATATATATATATATATATATATATATACACACACACACACACACATATACACACACACACTGAAAATTTTCTTTACTCACCATCTCCAGGTCCACCGCTGAGATTCCGCTACTGCTCCTGGTATCTCACATTGGCTGTAGCACTAATGTCAAGTGAACAGCACAGCAGGCAATTACCGTGTTCAGCAGTTCTGTAAGCATGACGCCAGCCCATAGCCAATATCAAATACTGGGAGCAGTGGTGGAGACTTGGTGCTGAACCTTTGAAAGGTTGGTAAAGTGCGATTTGCTTTTTTCTTAAAAAAAACAAACAAAAAACTGTGCTCAGAGACAAAGATTTCCTTAATGGGACAACCCCTTTAAGGTCTTATTATAAATATATAATGTTATATCTCTTTCATGTCAACAAAATACGTAAATCTGATCATTATATCTGAACTGAGCAAATAGTCAATATGTCTGAGTTAAAGGGATAGTCCAGTCTTTTGACTCTATGTTTTCTGAATCGTTTCACCTGACGCTGTCAGGATTCTCTGGTATTGCCAGTGAGAGCAATAATCACAAGTAGGCGAATTGTATAGTTCCGGACCCATTTTGACTAGATGTGCTTGGCATCAATCAATATTAAAGAATTGAGCAAGTCTAGTTGGGATGTGGTTGGAATCATAAATTTAGTAGCATCCTAAAAGGGGCACGCATGTGGAGTCTGGCATGTGTCTTCCTGCAGCAAAAGTATCAATGCAGCTAAAGTATCGAGAACCTGCAGTTATTTCAACGGCAGTTAGTCATGGCAGGAGTCAGGATCCCACACTATGTATCTGTCTCTTTTGGGTATGTCTGCCAAGTAAGCAATTCTTATTACTTGGACCTGATTTTCTATTAACCCATGTTACTACTTCACCATGTTTACATATGTCCTCACAGTGTTTTCTCCATTAATCCTCACTCTCCTTCGCTATCCCAAACCCCAGCACCCTCTAAACAAATAATCATCTCCCCCTCCCTCTTTCCTCCCCACCTGACCTTCTCTGCTGACCTGCTCAACTTCAGATCTGTCCTAATAAAACATAAAACAAGCTACCCACTCTCCTCCCACCTGCTTTCCCATTCTCTGCTTCCCCTCACTGCTGGTGACATATCTCCCAATCCTGGACCCTCACAGCTCATACCTCCCATTACTACCCCCTCCTACTGCTCCCTATCTAATATGAACTACCGCAATCTTTCCAACGTAAAACCCGTGCTCTTGATGCCCACCTCCCTGCTCCCTCTCTCTGGAGCACTCTGGAATGCCCACTCCATCTGCAATAAGCTTCAAGTGATTCATGACCTCTTTCTCTTTCGCAATATTGCCTTCCTTGGCCTCACAGAAACATGGGTGACACCCTCTGACACCACCTTTCCTGCTGCGCTGTTACGGAGGCCTCCATTTCACCCACACTCCTCACCACGGCAACAGACACGGGGGAGGAGTGGGTCTTCTCCTTTCTTCTAACTGCACCTTTAACCCAATCCCACCTCTTCTCTCCCTAATCCTCCACTCTTTTGAAGTCCACTCTGTCTGAATCTACTCTTCCTCCAACCTCCAAGTGGCCGTCGTATACCGACCTCCGGGCCCGACCACTGCCTTCATTGACCAATTCTCTACCTGGCTTCTTCACTTTCTTTCCACTGACATCCCCACTAATCATCATGGGTGACTTCAACATCTCCATTGATATCCTTCAGTCAACAGCCTCCAAACTCCTGTCCCTTACTTCATCTTTTGGACTTGCTCAGTGGTCCTCCTCAGCCACCCACACAAACGGACATACATTAGACCTGGTCTTCACCCGTCTCTGCTCTGTAACTTCACCACCTCCCCTCTCTCTTTATCCGACACAGTTGTCCACTGCCTCCTACTACAGATCCCCTCCTCCTTTGGCATCAAAGACCTTGCCCTTTCCGGGATCTCGTCATACCTTTCCAACCGCACATTTAGCATCTCACACTCCCACACTACCTCCTCATCCCACCCTCTCTGTTGGAGTCCCCCAAGGCTCTGTTCTAGGACCACTACTCTTCTCAATCTATACACTTGGCCCGGGACAACTCATAAAGTCCCATGGATTCCAGTACAACCTTTATGCTGATGACACTCAGATCTACCTCTCTGGCCCAGACATCTCTACTGTCAACGCATCCGGAAGTGTCTATCAGCCATATCCTCTTTCTTCTCCTTTCGCTTCCTCAAACTCAATGTGGACAAATCTGAACTCATCATCTTTCCTACATCTCACAGATCTTCCTTACTTGACCTATCACAATTGACAGCATCACGCTTTCCCCCGTACCGGAAGTCCGCTGCCTCGGAGTAACCCTTGACTCTACCCTGTCCTTCAAACCACACATCCAAGCTCTTTCCACCTCCTGTCGCCTCCAGTTCAAAAATATTTCCAGAATCCGTCCTTTCCTCAACCCTCAATCTACTAAAATGCTTGTGTATTCCGTCATCATCTCACGCCTCGACTACTGCAACATTCTTTTCTGTGGCCTCCCTGCTAACACCCTCCCACTTCTCCAGTCCGTCCTTAACTATGCTGCCCGACTAATTCATCTCTCTACTCGCTACTCCTCCGCTTCTCCCCTCTGCAAATCTCTTCACTGGCTCCCATTCCCTCAATGCATCTAATTCAAATTACTAATACTGACCTACAAGGCCATCTATAACCTGTCTCCTCCGTATATCTCTGAACTAATCTCCTGATATCTTCCCTCACGTAATCTCGGGTCCTCCGTAAACCTCCTTCTCTCCTCCATGCTTTTTCACTCCTCACCCAACCGCCTCCAAGACTTCTCCCGAATATTCCCCTTCCTCTGGAATTCTTTGCCCCAACACGTCCGACTATCAACCACACTCGGATCCTTCAGATGGAACCTGAAAATCCACCTCTACAGGAAAGCTTACAGCCTGCAATGACCCCGCTGCCTTCTCACCACTACAGAGCTACCGCCCCACCAACACCAGAGCTGCTGCAACCCCCCAACCTACTGTCTCCTTCCCCATCATCATGTAGAATGTAAAGGCTCCGTCACACATAGCGATCTCGCTAGCGAGATCACTGCTGAGTCACAAGTTTTGTGACACAACGGCGATCTCACAGCGAGATCGCTGTGACAGCGATCAGTGACCGGCCCCCCTGCCGGTATCGCTGATCGCTGTAGGAAACCGCTGGACATTTTTTTGGTCGCTGGTCTCCCGCTGGCCAGCACGCATCGCTGCGTGTGACAGGCGGGAAACAAGCGATCTGCTGGTAAGTAATGTACACATCGGGTATCCAAGGGACGTGCGTCCCTTAGATACCCGATGTGTACGTTAGTTACCAGCTCCCTGCATCAGCGCCCTGGTAACTAACGAACACAGCGATGCCGCGCGCTCGGCGTCGCTGTGCTGATCGCTGGTGAAGCAGTCTGTGTGACAGCTCACCAGCGATCACATAGCGACTCACCAGCGATCCTGACACGTTGATATCGTTGTCGGGATCGCTGGTGAGTCGCTATGTGTGACTCCAGCTTAAGCCCGCAAGCGCAGGGTCCTCTCCCCTCTGTATCAGTCTGTGATTGTTAGTTTGTTTACTGTAAGTGATATCTGTAATTTGCATGTAACCCCTTCTCATGTGCAGCACCATGGAACCAATGGTGTTATACAAAAATAATAATCATGGAATGATGGAATCATGCAAATTTCTTACTTGTGGTCTCGCCATCAATAGAAGAGTGTGGTGAGCACACTGTAGAGACTCAGAAGTCTCCAGTCACATATAATGCCTGCAGACTTTTATCGGAAAAACAGACAACCCCTTTAAGGATTTACTGCATGGTTCCAATATTATACCGAGATGGAGAACAGCAATAAAGACTAAATGTGCTGCCGTATAGTATAAATACTGTACACATGAAGTCTAAACCAACTTTCAGCATTTAGGCCTCATTCAGACTCTCGTATGTAAAGACACAGACCATTATTTCCTCAGTGTTTTGAATCCGAGTGTCATCAGTGTTTGGTCAGTATGTCAGTTTTTACCATTAGTGTTTGATCAGTGATTTTCACAGATGAATTTTTTTTTTTTTTTAAATTAAACCTTCTCCTGTCTCTTAGGCTAGTTTCACACTAGCGTTACCAGGCGCAGCGCAGGGTCGCCACTAAGCTCCGCCTCCGGCCGCGCCTCCTCCGGTCAGCTCCTCCTATGGTCGCATGACGCTGCATGCAATCAGCGTACCCAATATTTAGCGTTGGGTGCGTTTGGAGCACGTCGGCGCCGCGCCAAAAGGGCGCATCCACCGGCAAAAACATACCAGCGCACGGCCAGCGTACCCAACGCAAAATATAGGGTATGCTGATTGCATGCAGCGCCATGCGACCATAGGAGCTGACCGGAGGAGGGGCGGCGGGGGGGGGGGGGGACTTAGCGACGGCACTGCGCTGCGCCTGGTAACGCTAGTGTGAAACTAGCCTTACAATGTTAATCACAGACAGCCCACGGACGGCACCCTGATGACATGTGTTTGCTGACCGTGATTATCATGGACACATAGACTTGTAAAGGTAAATTTGATCCGTGATTTGGATCAACAACGGGCATAATGTGGACATGATTTTTTTGTGGATCACTCAGTCTGCAAAGAAAATATGAATATGTGAACAGCCACACAGATTATAGTGGGTATGTGTTCTATTTGCAAAAAACAAGGAACAAAGACATACGGTACATTAAAAACAGACATCTGAATGAGGCCTAAACCCTAGGAATTCCCTAAGAATCTTACTATATTCTGTATTACAAAGACCGTGAAGGGTTTTCTTACTCTTCATGGTTCTTGAAGCAGTGAGCAGCTGTCACCACCCAGTGATCGTTAAGGATTGAGCCTCCGCACTGGTGTATAAAGGTGTCTTCATCGATCGGTTGCTGGATGCTGACTAACCATGGCCACGACCCAGGTTGTGCATCTCTCCCACCAACAATGCGTGAGCCAATGTCAATGTCTGCTAGACGGTTTCCGCATTCTAGAAGGGAAGAAAATATGTTTTTAGTCTTTGAAATGATATTGCATGAACAATATTGAATATTATGGATGGAGACCATTATGTCAAAAAATGTCCATGATTAAGTATATTAAGTAATGATGTATTCATGTCACTAACAATTATATCATGTTTTGGGGCACGTGGTCTGGCAGGCATGTGAGGGGGATTCTCAGCTCATTGCTCCTGCTTCAGCCCATGCAAAAATCCTGTAATACCCCAGTAATATACCATGCTTGGAAGACACAGAGTAAAGGCCTGTATTACCCTACACCTTTGCCGTGCAGTGAGCGGATTCACAGCCCGAAACATCATGATCTGCAGCAGGAAAACCAGAGAAAAGAAGCAGCCACCGAGAGAAAATCCTCCATCCAAGATGATGTAGGCAGCCAAGACTCCTTTCAGAGAAGCTCGTGGGGTTTGCTAGAATCCCTAAGTCACCGGCACAGGCTACTATTCAGGGAACAGGAGACTGGAAATTACCTGATCCGGAGGGTCGGGTAAGCACCTTGGATTCCATTTATTTAGGCAAGATGGCACTTAGTTTATATAATGAACATTGAAGCTGCCAAATTACATGTTTCTAGTATAATAGGTAGCCCCTGTCCTCTTAGGCTGAGAGGAATGTCCAATGGATATCGTCTGTTAATCAAAACTTACCGTACCAGTCACTATCTATTTTGTTTTGGCTTAAAATGTTCTTTTATGACTAGCAGCCTGGCGGCTACAAACGCCTGTATGCTGATAGGAATAAATATTGTATATTCCACTCAAAAATTTGTACCTAACATAAAATGCATTATACTTTATGAATAACTATGGAGTGCATTATATGTTATGCATGGCTATGGGATGTGCATTATACAGTCATATGTTAAAGTTTGGGCACCCCTATTAATGTTAACCTTTTTTCTTTATAACAATTTTGGTTTTTGCAACAGCTATTTCAGTTTCATATATCTAATAACTGATGGACTCAGTTATATTTCTGGATTCAAATGAGGTTTATTGTACTAACAGAAAATGTGCAATCTGCATTTAAACAAAATTTGACCGGTGCAAAAGTATGGGCACCCTTATCATTTTCTTGATTTGAACACTCCTAACTACTTTTTACTGACTACCTGAAGCACTAAATTGGTTTTGTAACCTCATTGAGCTTTGAACTTCATAGCCAGGTGTATTAAATCATGAGAAAAGGTATTTAAGATGGCCACTTGCAAGTAGTTCTGCTATTTGATTCTCCTATGAAGAGTGACATCATGGGCTCCTCAAAACAACTCTCAAATGATCTGAAAACAAAGATTATTCAACATAGCTTTTCAGGGGAAGGATAGAAAAAGAGATTTAACCTGTCAGTTTCCACTGTGAGGAACATAGTAAGGAAATGGAAGAACACAGGTACAGTTCTTGTTAAGCCCAGAAGTGGCAGGCCAAGAAAAATATCAGAAAGGCAGAGAAGAAGAATGGTGAGAACAGTCAAGGACAATCCACAGACCACCTCCAAAGACCTGCAGCATCATCTTGCTGCAGATGGTGTCACTGTGCATCGGTCAACAATACAGCGCACTTTGCACAAGGAGAAGCTGTATGGGAACGTGATGCGAAAGAAGCCGTTTCTGCAAGCACGCCACAAACAGAGTCGCCTGAGGTATGCAAAAGCACATTTGGACAAGCCAGTTACATTTTGGAAGAAGGTCCTGTGGACTGATGAAACAAAGATTGAGTTGTTTGGTCATACAAAAAGGCGTTATGCATGGAGGCTAAAAAACACAGCATTCCAAGAAAAACACTTGCTACCCACAGTAAAATTTGGTGGAGGTTCCATCATGCTTTGGGGCTGTGTGGCCAATGCCGGCACCGGGAATCTTGTTAAAGTTGAGGGTCGCATGAATTCAACTCAGTATCAGCAGATTCTTGACAATAATGTGCAAGAATCAGTGACGAAGTTGAAGTTACGCAGGGGATGGATATTTCAGCAAGACAATGATCCAAAACACCGCCCCAAATCTACTCAGACATTCATGCAGAGGAACAATTACAATGTTCTGGAATGGCCATCCCAGTCCCCAGACCTGAATATCATTGAACATCTGTGGGATGATTTGAAGCCGGCTGTCCATGCTCGGCGACCATCAAACTTAACTGAACTGGAATTGTTTTGTAAACAGGAATGGTCACAAATACCTTCATCCAGGATCCAGGAACTCATTAATAGCTACAGGAAGCGACTAGAGGCTGTTATTTTTGCAAAAGGAGGATCTACGAAATGTTAATGTCACTTTTATGTTGAGGTGCCCATACTTTTGCACCGGTCAAATTTTGTTTAAATGCAGATTGCACATTTTCTGTTAGTACAATAAACCTCATTTGAATCCAGAAATATAACTGAGTCCATCAGTTATTAGATATATGAAACTGAAATAGCTGTTGCAAAAACCAAAATTGTTATAAAGAAAAAAGGTTAACATTAATAGGGGTGCCCAAACTTTAACATATGACTGTACTTTATGGATGACTATGGGGTGCATTATATTTAATACATGGCTATGGGATTCGCATTATAATTTGTGGATGACTATGGGTTGTGCATTATACAGGTGCATCTCACAAAATTAGAATATCATCAAAAAGTTAATTTATTTCAGGATGCAATGAGATATATAAGATTGGAAATAAGGTGTTTCTATCAATTTGTCAGCATCTGAAATCACATACAATTTTCTTTGGCTGCATACATGCATACTTACTGTTAGGGAGAGGAACGCCATTGCCATAATCCATAAAATGCCATAGCAAAATGGAGATGGCATGTACAAACAACTGGAACTTCATTGCCACTTTGTGTCTTCCCAGATGCTAATGAGAATAACTAACTAGACGTCAGTTTAGAATGTTGGAGGTGGCAGTACAGTGACCTAACAGTGCAATGTGTTTGTTGTATCCCCAGTTCTACAGTGTGACATCATGATGGAATTATTATGCCTTTATGGGGCCTATTGAGGAAAAGGGACTGCCCCTTATAGTGCCTTCATAAACAGTATTGTAGGAAATATGCTGTGTTTTTGCAATATTCTCTGTGGCACGTTTAGATTTTTTTTAAAGTACTCTCTAATGTTGTAATTTTTAGTGTTATTTTTTTAACAGACATCTCTATAGAAAGATAAACGTCTAATGCCAGTTTCAAACACTTGACTTTCATGGTCTGAGTATGGGCAGCAATGTTCGGAATGGCCCCGGGTCTTATGACCCAAACTCGAAATACTTACATGTACCAATGAGGCTATTGAATTGGGGTCAGCAAATCAATGGCTGACTCAGGCTGGTTTCACATTAGCGTTTGGAGGCGCAGCGGACGCTTGCCGTGAAGCTCTGCCCCCTGCCGCGCCTCCTCCAGTCAGCTCTGCCTATGGGCGCATGCCGCTGCATGCGTACCCTATCTTTAGCAATGGTACGCAGGCCGTGCGCAGGTATGCTTTTGCCACCGCATGCTTCCTTTTGACCAGTTCTTCAATACGAAAAGTGAAAATCCTTTATTATATAGAGTCATTACACACAAAGTGATCTATTTCACGTGTTTATTCCTGTTAATGTTGATGATTATGACTTACAGCCAATGAAAACCCAAAAGTCATTATCTCACTAAATTAGAATACTTTATAACACCAGCTTGAAAAATGATTATAAAATCTGAAATGTTGGCCTACTGAAATGTATGTTCAGTAAATGCACTCAATACTTGGTCGGGGCTCCTTTTGCATCAATTATTGCATCAATGCAGCATGGCATGGAGTCGATCAGCCTGTAGCACTGCTGAGGTGTTATGGAAGCCCAGGTTGCTTTGATAGCAGCATTCAGCTCATCTGCATTGTGGGGTCTGGTGTCTCTGATCTTCCTCTTGACAATACCCCATAGATTCTCTATGGAGTTAAGGTCAGGCGAGTTTGCTGGCCAATCAAGCACAGTGATACTGTTGTTTTTACACCAGGTATTGGTACATTTGGCAGTGTGGGCAGGTGCCAAGTCCTGCTGGAGAATGACATTTCCATCTCCAAAAAGCTTGTCGGAAGAGGGAAGCATAAAGTGCTCTAAAATTTCCTGGTAGATGGCTATGCTGAGTCTGGTCTTGATAAAAAACATTGTACCTACACCAGCAGATGACATGGCTCCCCAAACCATCATTGATAGTGGAAACTTCACACTAGATCTCAAGCAGCTTGGATTGTCTGTCTCTCCACTCTTTCTCCAGACTTTTGGATCTTAATTTCCAAGGTCTAGTGTGAAGTATCCACAATCAATGATGGTTTTTGGAACCATGTCATCTGCTGGTGTAGGTCCATTGTGTTTTATCAAGACCAGACTCAGCATAGCAATCTACCAGGGAATTTTAGAGCACTTCATGCTTCCCTCTGCCGACAAGCTTTTTGGAAATGGAAATGTCATTCTCTAGCAGGACTTGGCACCTGCCAACACTGCCAAATGTACCAATACCTGGTTTAAAAACAACAGTATCATTGTGCCCGATTGGCCAGCAAACTTGCCTGACCTTAATCCCACAGAGAATCTATGCGGTATTGTTAAGAGGAAGATGAGAGACACCAGACCCAACAATGCAGACGTGCTGAAAGCTGCTATCAAAGCAACCTGGGCTTCCATAACTCCTCAGCAGTGCCACAGGTTGATTGCCTCCATGCCGCGCCGCATTGATGCAGTAATTGATGCCAAAGGAGCCCCCACCAAATATTTAGTGCATTTACTGAACATATATTTCAGTAGGGCAACATTTTGGATTTTATAATCATTTTTCAAGCTGGTGTTATAAAGTATTCTAATTTACTGAGATAATGACTTTTGGGTTTTCATTGACTGTAAGCCCTAATCATCAACATTATCAGAAATAAACACGTGAAATAGATCACTCTGTGTGTAATGACTATATAATATATGAGATTCACTTTTTGTATTGAAGAACTGAAATAAATTAACTTTTTGATGATATTCTAATTTTGTGAGATGCACCTGTATTTTATGTATGGCTATGGGATGTGCATTATACTTCATGGATGACTATGGATTGGGGTGCATTATATTTTATGAATGACTCTGGGATGTGCATTATACTTTATGGCTGACTATGGGCTGTGCATTATATTTATGGATAACTATGAGGTGCATTATATTTTATGGATGACTGGGCTGTGTGGGCATTATATTTTATGGAGGACTATGGGCTGTGCGTTATACTTTATGGAGGAGTGTGTGTTTTCAAGTGAGTGTGTGTGTATGTACAGTATATAATACATATATGGGGTAATGTTTCTCCTTGTGGAGAGGGACATACTGGCTCTGGCATGCCAAAGGTAAGGAAAATTACTAGTGGTACAAAGCTCCTCTGCAAAATTTAACATGCAAATTGCCTCAATCCTACAAGTCACTATTGACCCTTTAATAGGCTTTGAAATGTGACTTAGGATAAAAGCCATATCAGAATCTGAATTTGCAGACATGGTGTTTAGGGGTATTGCCTCTCGTCAGTGCAAAGTATGAGAACCGATTTGGCTAGGTGAGAGGCTCTGGACTGAAATCACATTTCAAGCCCTGTTAAAGGGTCGCTAGGGACTTGTAGGATCGCTGCTTCCAACAGGTGGTGCTATAGAGTTCAAATCCCCTTCCTCTCTGAGCAGGCAATTTGCATGTATTTATACACACGCTAGTACATATATATGTATAGGCAAGGTAAATTATTCAGTTACATGTGTATAAGCACAGCAAATGCATCATGTAATAGAGATTGAATTCTCATTTAGGGACAGTCAGTGGAGAAGAAATACATATCTTTCCTTTATGTTCCTCTTGCCTACACTCTTTAAAATGCTGAGATAATACAATAATCAAAATAAAACCCCAGAAATCTAGAAGTTAATGTTCATATTTTATTACACTTAAGTCTTTCAATACTCGAGGTAAAAATTGCTACCTGCCGCTGATCTGGGTGGATTCATTTTGTGATTTACTTAACTGAAGTTAAGAATGTTTAAGAATCGGCCGCGGTCACAGAGGTCACCACCGGGCTCTTGAGGGTGAGGGGCCTTCTGACGCCAGCACAAACTTCAACTGGATTTGCGTCCAAGGACGCACAGTGAGCTCAAGTATATAGCGGCGCAGAAATCTTTCGGGTCCCTGGGTAGCAATGCGTGAACGGGACTAGGGACATACGTCAGTGATGTCATGCGCTTCTGCCGCTTGCAAGCTGAAATCATTTGCAGACTCCAGAAGAGGCCACCGTGCGGCGGGGGAGCAGATGGGAGGTGAATCTAATTATTTTTTTCTATGCATGAAAGAACAGCTGCAGAACGGGTGATATATACCAGCGTGGGGAGCATACATACCAAAACGGGGGATATATATACTAGTATAGGGCCCAAGATGGTGTATTTGAATACCAGGATAGGGCCCAGGAAAAGGGACATATACACCATGATGGGGGATATATATATATACCAGAATGGGGCTCAGGCCAGGAGACATATTATATATATATATATATATATATATACAGTCATGGCCAAAAGTATTGACACCCCTGCAATTCTGTCAGATAATATTCAGTTTCTTCCTGAAAATGATTGCAAACACAAATTCTTTGGTATTATTATCTTCATTTAATTTGTCTTAAATGAAAAAACACAAAAGAGAATGAAGCAAAAAGCAAAACATTGATCATTTCACACAAAACTCCAAAAATGGGCCTGACAAAAGTATTGGCACCCTCAGCCTAATACTTGGTTGCACAACCTTTAGCCAAAATAACTGCGACCAACCGCTTCCGGTAACCATCAATGAGTTTCTTACAATGCTCTGCTGGAATTTTAGACCATTCTTCTTTGGCAAACTGCTCCAGGTCCCTGATATTTGAAGGGTGCCTTCTCCAAACTGCCATTTTTAGATCTCTCCACAGGTGTTCTATGGGATTCAGGTCTGGACTCATTGCTGGCCACCTTAGAAGTCTCCAGTGCTTTCTCTCAAACCAATTTCTAGTGCTTTTTGAAGTGTGTTTTGGGTTATTGTCCTGCTGGAAGACCCATGACCTCTTAGGTAGACCCAGCTTTCTCACACTGGCCCCTAAATTATGCTGCAAAATTTGTTGGTAGTCTTCTGACTTCATAATGCCATGCACACGGTCAAGCAGTCCAGTGCCAGAGGCAGCAAAGCAACCCCAAAACATCAGGGAACCTCCGCCATGTTTGACTGTAGGGACCGTGTACTTTTCTTTGAATGCCTCTTTTTTGTCCTGTAAACTCTATGTTGATGCTTTTGCCCTAAAAGCTCTACTTTTGTCTCATCTGACCAAAGAACATTCTTCCAAAATGTTTTAGGCTTTTTCAGGTAAGTTTTGGCAAACTCCAGCCTGGCTTTTTTTTATGTCTCGGGGTAAGAAGTGGAGTCTTCCTGGGTCTCCTACCATACAGCCCTTTTCATTCAGATGCCAACGGATAGTACGGGTTGACACCGATGTACCCTCGGACTGCAGGGCAGCTTGAACTTGTTTGGATGTTAGTGGAGGTTCTTTATCCAACATCCGCACAATCTTGCGTTGAAATCTCTTGTCAATTTTTCTTTTCCGGCCACATCTAGGGAGGTTAGCCACAGTGCCATGGGCTTTAACCTTCTTGATGACACTGCGCATGGTAGACACAGGAACATTCAGGTCTTTGGAGATGGACTTGTAGCCTTGAGATTGCTCATGATTCCTCACAATTTGGTTTCTCAAGTCCTCAGACAGTTCTTTGGTCTTCTTTCTTTTCTCCATGCTCAATGTGGTACACACAAGGACACAGGACAGAGGTTGAGTCAACTTTAATCCATGTCAACTGGCTGCAAGTGTGATTTAGTTATTGCCAACACCTGTTAGGTGCCACAGGTAAGTTACAGGTGCTGTTAATTACACAAATTAGAGAAGCATCACATGATTTTTCGCACAGTGCCAATACTTTTGTCCACCCTCTTTTTTATGTTTGGTGTGGAATTATATCCAATTTTGGCTTTTTTCATTTAAGACAAATTAAATGAAGATAATAATACCAAAGAATTTGTGTTTGCAATCATTTTCAGGAAGAAACTGAGTATTATCTGACAGAATTGCAGGGGTGTCAATACTTTTGGCCATGACTGTACATACATATATATATATATATACATACACATACATACACCAAGATGAGAGACCCTTGGTCCAAATCTTACACCAGGGCCCATCGGACTTTACTTATGCCACTGATAAGAATGTACGCCTACATCTAACAATGGTCATACTTGTATATTTTGTGAGAAGACTATACAAATTGAGCATCATCTCAGCTTCACATCTTACCAGACATCATATATACGCTAGTTAGATAATTTTTGCATTTTACGTAGATGCTGAATTAAATTATCTTATAGTGAAGTTGCTCCAACACTTTTATAGTATGCAATGAGATATATAAGATTGGAAATAAGGTGTTTCTATCAATTTGTCAGCATCTGAAATCACATAAAATTTTCTTTGGTTGCATACATGCATACTTACTGTTAGGGAGAGGAGCGCCATTGCCATAATCCATAAAATGCCACAGCAAAATGGAGATGGCATGTACAAGCAGCTGGAACTTCATTGCCACTTTGTGTCTTCCCAGATGCTAATGAGAATAACTGGAACTAGACGTCAGTTTAGAATGTTGGAGGTGGCAGTACAGTGACCTAACAATGCAATGTGTGTGTTGTGCCCAGTTCTACAGTGTGACATCATGATGGAATTATTATGCCTTTATGGGGCCTATTGAGGAAAAGGGACTGCCACTTATAGTGCCTTCATAAACAGTATTGTAGGAAATATGCTGTGTTTTTGCAATATTCTCTGTGGCACGTTTAGATTTTTTTTTAAAGTAGGCTCTAATGTTGTAATTTTTAGTGTTATTTTTTTAACAGACATCTCTATAGAAAGATAAACTTCTAATGCCAGTTTCAAACACTTGACTTTCATGGTCTGAGTATGGGCAGCAATGTTTGGAATGGCCCCAGGTCTTATGACCCAAACTCGAAATACTTACATGTACCAATGAGGCTATTGAATTGGGGTCAGCAAATCAATGGCTGACTTAGGCTGGTTTCACATTAGCATTTGGAGGCGCAGCGGATGCTTGCCGTGAAGCTCCGCCCCCTGCCGCGCCTCCTCCAGTCAGCTCCACCTATGGGCGCAAGCCGCTGCATGCGGCCTGCGTACCCTATCTTTAGCAATGGGTACGCAGGCCGTGCGCAGGTATGCTTTTGCCACCGCATGCTTCCTTTTGACCTGCGCCAAACGCAACGTGTTGCATTTTGGTACGATCGCCGCACCATCAAAAGGACACATGCGGCAGCAAAAGCATACCTGCGCATGGCCTGCGTACCCAATGCTAAAGAGAGGATGTGCAGGCCGCATGTATAGGCATGCGCATAACGTAGCACTCTGTAGCGCTATAATATGCAAACATAAAATATATGCAATTTGAATTGCATTACTGCACTAGAAAATAGGAAAAATTGAGAATACTTGGCACATAAATTGGCCAATTCATGTGTACCAGGCAGCTGTAATAAAGGTGCCGGGTACACACACATACTGATGAGGGTCTATTCTTGATGCAACAAAAAGGTCCCATCTCCTATTTTCTGTTCAGACATTGCAATTCATGTGCAATCACTCTACACTGTAATGAATCAGCGGCACAGCAACCTGTCGCTGCTCCCTAATTATAAAGGGGGCATTTGCAAAATCGCTATTCGGCTACGGTCACACTATGAGTATTTGGTCAGTATTTCACATCAGTATTTGCAAGGGAAGGTAAAAAATGCAGAAGTGGTGACGTGTTTCCATTATACTTTTCTTCGGATTGTTGCTCTCCTGATTTAGCTTACAAATAATGATGTAAAATACTGACTAAATACTGAGCGTGTGACTGTAGCCTAAGGCTATGTGCACGCGGTGCGTTAATGGTGCATTTTTGCAGCGTTTTTTACGCTTGGAAATGAGACAAAAACGCTATGGAATCCTTATGCCAGCTAATTCAATGAGAATCCTGAAGTGTTGTGCACATGATCAGTCATTTTCCTTGAGTATTTGCAGTGCGTATTTTTCTGCAATTCTTTGTGCGGATTTTTAGCGTTTTTCACCCATTGACTTTGAGTCAGTCAAATTCGCAGTCAAAACGCAGGTATAAAAATTTTGCTGCAGCTCTGCCGAGTTTTTGTTTGCTTTTTATGGGCTTCCTATTGTGTTTCCCACGCTGTCATCAGTGCGATAACATGGGAAATACCGATGCGGCGGTACTGATTTCTACCACCGACAGAGCGCTGCGAGGTAACGCTGTCAGATGTCAGCGTGACCCTACAGAAATACTGTGAACTGCAGTAAAAAGCTTACCACGGGTCAACAGGTGTCAGCTGATGAGAGACTACTACTTCCATCAGGCTATGTCTGCTGTCACAGATAACAGTGATAGCAGCAGCTGATGATGGGAGAAGTAGTTTCTCAGTAGCCGGCGCCTGTGCTCAAACTTAAAAAAAGCAGAAAATAATTAAATACATATTCAAATTATTCAAATAAAAATAAGAAACACAATATACTCACTCAACATCAAATCCCTGATGCCCTTCTCTCCTATAAAAAATGTAAAATAAAAAAATGACATATACTCACCTTAATGCCCAATCCCCGACGTGTCTCCTGTAAGCAATCAAAAATAACAAACCACCATATACTCTCCTGTCCGCCATAGTTCACGTAATCCAGAGTGTCCCACGTGTAGAACAGTCACATCAGGAGAAGTGACTGCTTTAACTGGCCGCCGGCAACACACTGACAGGAGTGTCATTGCTCCCGCAGTGTATCACTGAGCTGCGATGAGTGAGTTCACCGTAGTTTATCAACTGATCACCTCCGGTACCACAACTGAGTGAGAGCTTTCTCATTCAGCGGTGGTGCTGTAAGGGAGATCATCGAAGCTGATGAACTCCGGTAAACTCTCTCACTGCAGCTCAGTGCTATACACTTCATGAGCGATTACCCCTGTGTCAGATCAGTGACTGCTCTCAAAGTCATCAGGATTGTCATGGGACAGTATGGATTATTATCTTCTCGGCGGACTGGTGAGGAATATTGTGGTTTATTATTTTATTTTTGTTACATGAGACGTTGGCTTCAGTGAATTAGGCATTCGGTTAGTATGGTTTAATTTAGATTCAATAAGGACTGTCATTATTTCAAATAAAGGACTTTATTCTGTGTGTGTTTTTTAATAATATCACTATGGGGTTAGTAATGTGTCTTATAGATACCTCTCCATTAATAACCTGTGGACTTGATGTCATCTGACAATACAAAGGTGACATCGATCCCCTCACCCAACCATTACTCCACTTGCCACCGCACCAGGACAAGTGGGAGGAGCGAGGCTAAGCACCAGATTTGATGCATCTTATAGATATGGGTTTTCTGGGGGGGGGGGGCTGAGAACCGATATTTTTAGCCTGGGACAGGGCCAATGTCCATGGCTCAAACCTAGGCTATTAATATTAGCCCGCAGCTGTCTGCCTAGCCTTTTCTGGTTAGATTTTATAGGGAGACCCTATGTCAATTTTTTCCTGGGGTCCGCCTGTAAACTAGCCAGTAAAGGTTAAGCAAATAGCCGTGAGCTAATATTAATAACCTGGAAACCTGGCTATTGGCTTCTTCCTAGAATATTAACATCATCACTCAATCATCGTCTTTCCCTCTGCTGATTATGAAATTATGCAGGAGCCCACACATTTTTTTTTTAAATTAACAGTTATTGTTTGATTACAATCTATGTAGGTTCATTCTATTAAGGCTCCTACATAGGTTGGTTACCATGTGTGTATTTGTTTACTTACCATCTTGGTAATGAGGGTGTCTAGCTGACACCTTTTCATTATTAAACCTAGGGCTAGGTGTCAATGACAGCTACTGACACCAAGCCCTAGTCCCACTATTCTGATGCTACTGCATCAGAATGTAAAAGGTGGTGCTGAACCAGGAAATTACATCAGAAAACTTTACCTGCGGATTTAGTGCAGATTTCCTGTGGATTTTCTGCAGATTTTGTGAGGATTTCCCCTGCGTTTTTACACCTGTGGATTCCTATAATGGAGCAGGTGTAAAACGCTGTGGAATCCGCACAAAAATTGACATGCTGTGGAAATGAACCTGCAGCGTATCAGCTGCGGACTTTTCCGCAGCATGTGCACAGCGTTTTTTATTTTACATAGGATAAAATCAGGGTCGGACTTTCTATCTATCTATAGCCATCTATCTCTATATCTATCTATCTCTATCTATTTATCCATTATCTATCTTCTATCTATATATCTATCCATCTATCCATAGATCTATCTATTTATCCCATATCTATCTATCTATCTCTCTATCTATCTCTAGCATTATACCCTATGAGGTGGGGCAGCATTATACCCTATGAGGGGGTGCATTATACCCTATGAGGGGGCAGCACTATACCCTATGAGGGGGTGCATTATACCCTATGAGGGGGGGGCAGCATTATACCCTATGAGGGGAGCAGCATTATACCCTATGAGGGGGGCAGCATTATACCCTATGAGGGGGGGCAGCATTATACCCTATGAGGGGGGGCAGCATTATACCCTATGAGGGGGGGCAGCATTATACCCTATGAGGGGGGGCAGCATTATATTCTATGGAGGGTTACATGTTTTTCACTAACCCAAAAACTTGTATTGGACCCTTGTCACCCGTGCTGCCAGAAAAATAAAGGCACAGACACGCGGTCCATGTAAAAACACCTACATGTGCATGGCAGCATAGGCTTTAATGGGTACGTGTGGCATTTTTGAAGAAAACGAATACAGCAGATCTATTAAATTTCTTCATAATTTGCCAATCATCCAATATATACTTTAAGGCTTTGTGACTTGTTTATACGGTGGTACATTTTGATCACTATTCAAGATAAGTGTTTTTCTTTCCATAAAATAAAAATAGATAAAAACAGGACAAAATCAAATACCACAAATGAGGCAAACTTGTATGCATTCAAGTGAGCGGTAGCCCAATGCCAAGCTCCAAGATCCTATCCCAATATGTAGTCTGTGTAATAATAGTAGCAGCAAAAATCTCCAATTAGAAATGTAGTATAGTTCTTCTTATTCGCTATGTTGCTTACTCCATGTGCAGGGCATTGCAGTAGCCCTGATATCCATGGTTACAACCACTAACTAACTAACTAGCTGTCACTATAGGAGTGAATATAACCATGGATACTTAAGCTACGTCAAAGCCTGCACATGAGGTAAGTGACATAGCTAATCAGAAGAACTATGCTACATTTCTAATTGGAGGTATTTGCAAATATTATTATTACACCCACTACATATTGGGATAGGTGTTGTGAACACTTTTGACCTGGCTTCTGAGTTTGGGCTCCCTCTGGTGGTTGCTGCGGGTAATGGAGCTGGTCTAGCTGACAGAAGTCAATCACCTGAGCAGGATGATTGGAGGTCAGATGTTACAGACTGGGGAGATTTAAGTGAGCAACCTTCCCTTAGTTGTTGCTGGTGATTTGGTTTGCTTCCTGAGCACATTTTGAAGTCTGCTTGTCTCCTGCTCCGTCCCGCATCTTTCAGATAAGTTATTTGTCTTCTTGAATTTTTTTTGCATTGGATCAATTTTTGCTTGTCTCTGATTTTTGCTTAGCTGGTGTGAGTTCAGCCTGGTTCCCTGTTGGGACCTGTGCTGGACCCTGTTCCATATGCCACAGCGTATGTTAGTCTTTTTGGTAACCAGTTCACACCAGAGTTCTAATTTAGAGGGGGAGAGGTCGTGTGGCCTCAGTATTTTTGCATATCAGACGTGTTGGATTTTTCTTAGGGTTTTTTGCGTGATTGCAGACCGTATCCTTTCCTGTCCTGTTCTATCTAGACAGTTTGGGCCCCATCATTTGCTTACTCTATTCTCTGCCTGTGTTTTGTGCTTCATCTTGTCTCACCATCAATATATGTTTGGGAGCCATCTATTCCTTTGGGGTTCTACTCCGGGGCAGTTTAGCTTTCCCATTTCTGTCTTTAGGCTTAGTTAATTCTGTGGCTGTGCTGAGGCGTCTAGGGCATCTTAGGTATGTCCCACGGCTAATTCTAGTTGTGCTGTCAGTTTAGGGGTCTGCAATCCGCTAGCTACCAACCTCTCTGGTTATCTGGTTGCCTAGTCTATTCCCCGTTGTCCTCCTCGGTTACCTAATCATAACAGATAGAATCTTGGAGATGGGAATACCCCTTTAAAGATAAACAGAAATATGCTTGTAAAACTTGAATTGTGTTGGCAATGACATATCCTAAATTCAATGGTGACTTCTGAACATCCTTCATAATTTATTTTAATAAAAAGTTGAGTGCCATTCTAATGCATTGTATCACTTATATTGCTGTCTATATTTTTCTGGTTATACCATGTTATGCCCTGAGAAACTTAGATGAACATTTTACCTATTGTTAAAACAAAAAAAATGACTAAAGGAGACTTCTGAAGGCCATATCAGAAAGCGGCTAGTCACTTCGGAAAAATGCTGGTTTCAGCATGTAAAATCCACAACGTATTCTGTGTGAAGAAATCCCTGTCCTAACAGCAGAAGGTGATCCAGAGCTTTGTTCTGTAACAACCTGTAGCGTAGGGAGAGAGCAGAGGGGGCGGTTGCCCCGGGCCCCGCGCTCTGAAGGGGCCCACCCGGATTTACACTTAGGCCGGGGTCACACTAACCGACGCAAAATACGGTCAGTATTTTACATGCGTAATACGGATGAATGGCCCCTAAATAGTGCTCCGTATGTCATCCGTAATCAAGGTGTGGTCGCGTATTTTGCGCATGTAAGCATCCGTATGTAATCCGTATGGCATCCGTATGCTGAGATTTTCTCGCAGGCTTGCAAAATGGACATATAATGGAGCCCTATGACAGGGTTTCTAACAGGAATAGCATCACACCTCTTGCCATGTTAACCCTCAACACACACACTCCTCAACACACACTCCTCTCACCTTTCACCATCTCCACTCACTCTTTCACTCCACATATGACCCCTTCTCTCACTCCGTCTCTCATACTCACGCCGTCATCGCCGCTGATCCACGATCCCCGACATCTTCTTCCGCCGGCGCCATCCTGGATCCAGACGTTGTCCACGCCAGCGACATGTTCTTGCGGCGACGCCATTTTGGATCGACGAAATCCCGCGATAGTCAAGATGGCGTCGCTGCAAGAACATGTCTCAGGGATGTCGGCCATGTGAGTGGATCATGATATGTCCTGCACTGGGAGGCTCAGGTGGGCACTGCAATGGGAGCTGGGCTGCTATAGTATCTTTATAGAATCTTTCTCTCTTTGTTTCTTTCTCTCTCTCTATGTTCTTTCTTTCTTTCCCCTCTTCCTTTCTCTCTCTCTGTTCTTTCTTTCGCTCTGTTCTTTCTTTCCCTTCTTTCTCTCTAATCTTTCATTCTCTCTCTAATCTTTCTTTTTCTCGCGCTCTGTTCTTTATTTGTGTTTTCTCTCTCTCTCCTCTTTCTCTCTCTGTTCTTTCTTTCTTTCTCCCTCTAATCTTTCTCTCTCTAATCTTTCTCTGTTATTGCTCTCTCTCTCTGTTCTTCCTTTCTCTCTTTCGTTCTCTCTGTTCTTTCTTTCTCTATAATGTAGCCCCCTTCATGAGGTATAATACAGCCCCCCAAAAAAAATATAATGTAGCCCCTTCAGAATATAGTGCAGCCTCCCTCATAGAGTATCATGCTGCCTTCCCTTATATGGGGTATCATGCTGCCCCCCTCATGCGGGATATCACACTATCCCCCTCATATGGGGTATCATGCTGCCCCCCATCATACGGGGTATCATGCTGCCCCCTCCTCATACGGGGTATCATGCTGCCCCCTCCTCATACGGGGTATCATAATCATGCAACCAGGACTCACTATATAAATTTAAAAAAAAAAAAAAAAACTATACTCCCCTCTCCTCCTCGCCCCCACGCTGATTTCGGCTTCGGCTCTGCTCTGATGTCAGGAGCTGCGTAGCAGTCAGACCGACACACAGCGGGGATGCGATGAAGTGACGTCATCGCGCACCCGCTGTGTGTCGGAGGAAGAGGGTAATCATGGGAGAGGGAGCATCATGTGACGCTCTCTTACATTATTACGGCGCGCACTGGGGGGGCCACGCTGACGCCGCAATAATGGAATATATATAATAATAATAATAATCTTTATTTATATAGCGCCAACATATTCCGCAGCGCTTTACAGTTGAACAGTTTCAAACACAACAGTCATAAGTAACAACGTTAACAATACAATAATTAAAGCGAAATAAGACGACCCTGCTCGTGGAGCTTACAATCTACAATGAGGTGGGGGAGATACAAAGCACAGGTTTGTATTTACAATGATGTATTTACAATGACGGTCCAGCCATCTTCAGGGGGTGGGGGTTAGATGGAGATAGTGAATGGGCTACACACACACAAACATGACTTTGATTACTGAATGTGATAGGCCGCTCTGAACAAATGTGTTTTGAGCGAGCGCCTAAAACTATGCAAATTGTGGATGGTCCTAATATCTTTGGGTAGAGCATTCCAGAGGATTGGCGCAGCACGGGAGAAGTCTTGGAGTCGGGAGTGGGAGGTACGGATTAGGGCAGAGGTTAGTCGAAAGTCATTTGCAGAGCGCTGCGGTCGGTTAGGCCGATAGACAGAAATGAGGGAGGAGATGTAAGGGGGTGCCGCACTGTGGAGAGCTTTGTGGGTGAGAACAAGTACTTTGAATTGTACCCTGTAATGAATTGGCAGCCAGTGTAACGACTGGCGAAGAGCGGACGCGTCTGAGTAACGATTAGCCAGATGGACAACCCTGGCTGCTGCATTAAGGATAGACTGGAGAGGGGAGAGTCGAGTGAGAGGGAGGCCAATTAATAGAGCATTACAGTAGTCTAGGCGGGAGTGGATCAGGGCGACAGTGAGAGTTTTTGTTGTTGTTTATATATATATATATATATATATATATATATATATATATATATATATAAAAGATTATTTTTGGCAACAGCGCCGTCATCTGCTGAGGTTCTCTGGTTGGGGGCCCACTCAGAAGTTTCGCCCCCTCTGAACCAAAACCCTAGCTATGCCTCAATAACATACAGTACATGACAATGTAGATTAACCTGTTTTTGGTAGAGTTGAGAAATAAGATTTCCCTTTGCCGTTGTCCAATCCTCAGTGGCAGCTGGACCAAGAAACTCATTCCTTTTGCAGACGGTCGGTCCTCTTTGCCTGACATCTTGGGCACCTCTTATGTTTACTAGGACCCGCAATGCCTTAACGTTGTATATCCTAACAAATTTAAGAGGTGCACAGAATGGAAAGCCCCCACATCAATTACAGGGGGGGCTGCATGGGCTCGTGGCACTTAGGGTAAATGTATGATGTGTAGGGATATTGTTAAGAATATGCTGTCTGTAACCATTTTGTTTTACTGTAGGTTGCCCTAGTTGTCTCATGAGGTATCCTCATGATTGATCTGGTAAAGGGTTAATAGTCGCTGTTGTCATGTAACAGAAGCAGGCATTGCCCTGATTGGCTGGCCTGGCTGTCTGTCAGCTGTTAATTTGGATTGGTAGGAAAAGTGCAGAAAGGTGCTGTATGTATAGTCCCTCCCTCAGGAATTCTCCTCAGTTGTCTGTGAGGAGACAAAGCATTACAGGATGGAGGGTCGTTGTTGTCAAGAGGCTTTTCTTGAGGGGAAAGTTACCACCCCCGGGTTAGCCCCCCCTTAGTGAGAATTTGGGTAAAAAATGACTACATTCGTTAGATCTTTGTTAGATCCGGTTTGATCAACCAAAACTAACGTTAGATCACCCCTACAAAATGAGATATTTACGATCTTTTCCAGGGGGGCTAACCCGTAGCTAGCCCCCCCAACTCTGAAATTTGCCGTTTTTTGGATGGATTCTGATAGATATTCGTTAGATCCGGTTTGATCAGCAAAAATTAACGTTAGATCTCCTTTCGTTCCCGAGATATTGGGGGTGTCAGGTGGGGGGTTAGGTACGGGTTAGCCCCCCTAATTTGAAATTTGCCGTTTTTTTGGATGGATTCTGATAGATATTCGTTAGATCCGGTTTGATCAGCAAAAATTAACGTTAGATCTCCTTTCGTTCCCGAGATATTGGGGGTGTCAGGTGGGGGGTTAGGTACGGGTTAGCCCCCCTAATTTGAAATTTGCCGTTTTTTTGATGGATTCTGATAGATATTCGTTAGATCCGGTTTGATCAGCAAAAATTAATGTTAGATCTCCATTCGTTCCCGAGATATTGGGGGTGTCAGGTGGGGGGTTAGGTACGGGTTAGCCCCCCCTAATTTGAAATTTGCCGTTTTTTGGATGGATTCTGATAGATATTCGTTAGATCCGGTTTGATCAGCAAAAATTAATGTTAGATCTCCATTCGTTCCCGAGATATTGGGGGTGTCAGGTGGGGGGTTAGGTACGGGTTAGCCCCCCCTAATTTGAAATTTGCCGTTTTTTGGATGGATTCTGATAGATATTCGTTAGATCCGGTTTGATCAGCAAAAATTAACGTTAGATCTCCTTTCGTTCCCGAGATATTGAGGGTGTCAGGTGGGGGGTTAGGTACGGGTTAGCCCCCCTAATTTGAAATTTGCCGTTTTTTGGATGGATTCTGATAGATATTCGTTAGATCCGGTTTGATCAGCAAAAATTAACGTTAGATCTCCTTTCGTTCCCGAGATATTGGGGTGTCAGGTGGGGGGTTAGGTACGGGTTAGCCCCCCCTAATTTGAAATTTGCCGTTTTTGAATGGATTATGATAGATATTCATTAGATCCGGTTTGATCAGCAAAAATTAACGTTAGATCTCCTTTCGTTCCCGGGATATTGGGGTGTCAGGTGGGGGGTTAGGTACGGGTTAGCCCCCCCCCAATTTGAAATTTGCAGTTTTTTGGATGGATTCTGATAGATATTCGTTAGATCCGGTTCAGCAGCGGTCCTGAGGTGTAGATGGAGAAGAGGAGGGGTCCAATTGGGGGAGACCAACAGAGAGAGAGTGAAGTGAGGAGGTGGTGAGTGAGTGGGACAATCTGAAAGTTCGGTCAGTGAGTCATTTTCGTCCCCCATGATGCCTACAGGCCGCCTCTTCGCAATCATCGCACCACACTCCCCCCCCCCCTTCCTCGCCGCGACACATCGCCAGTGAAGTCCTGATGCTGCCCACAACTGGCCCCCGCCGAAGTCGCCGCTGCTCAAACGGATCTAACGAATATCTATCAGAATCCATTTAAAAAACGGCAAATTTCAAAGTACAGGGGGCCTGTTTTTTGCATAGCTAGCAAGTTGTATTTTTCCTTGGCACCACTTTGGAGTGCATATAATGTTTTGTATAACTTTTATTTATTTTTTAGGATGGAGAAAATTTTAAAAAAATTAATTGCGCTAATGTTTTTTGAGTTTTATTTTTAGTTAGTTTCCTGTGCGGTAAAAATAGCAGAATAACTTTATTCTCCGTGTCAGGTCAGACACACCGAAACCAAATTTATGTAATTTTTTTTTTTTTTTTACTACTTTTAAAAAGTAAAACTTTTTTTTTTAAATAATGAGAGAGGATTTGGTCTCGCCGCATGCGCAGCCCCGTAGAGCTTTTATTTGTCTGACTACGGAGCTGTGGGATGCCTCATTTTTTGCGGGAAGAGTTGTAGCTTTTATTCGGACCATTTTGGGGTATATCCGATTTTTTTAATTACGTTTTATGCCTTTTTTTGTGACTCAAACAGTGAAAAAAATAGAAATTATGGCTTTTTTTTATTTTTTATGGCGTTTACCGTGTGGAATAAATATTAAAATATTTAATTTTTGGGGGTTGGGATCCCAGCTGACGGTAGGACAGCTGGGTTCCTGCGATTGCCGACGGGGCAAGCTGGGGCTGCCATTCCCCGCCCGACGTGAAAACTCTATGGCGGAGGAATAAGGCCCGGCTGGCCCCGTCGGCAAAAGTCAATGGGCGGTCGTCAAGGGGTTAAAAAAGCCTGTACATAGACTAAACAAAAACTCCTCATGTGGTCTCATTTTTAATCAATTTAATTATCAAACAAATACAGTGGGGGGAAAAAAGTATTCAGTCAGTCAGCAATAGTGCAAGTTCCACCACTTAAAAAGATGAGAGGCGTCTGTAATTTACATCATTGGTAGACCTCAACTATGGGAGACAAACTGAGAAAAAAAAATCCAGAAAATCACATTTTTTCCCCACTGTAAATCTTATTAGTACAGTGAAAAACACAAGTAAAAGTAATACCTTACAGAAATAGATATTTAACAGTGAAAACCTGAAAGTTTAGGACTGCAAATCCCTGTAATATAAATAGAACACCTACATTTTAACATCTAGACGGAGTTCCTGAGTTACACAAAAAACAAAGAAAATTACTAATGTGACTCGATATAAATTTATTCAAATGTTTAATCTCATAGAATACCAATAATAATTTACAATAAATATTCATGAAAGATGTAGGCTGTATCTGAAGAAGAGAAGGACTGGAAATTCCCATGAGTGCAAAGTAACTCAAACAAAACAAAGAAGAACACCAACACCCCAACACCGGGGCGTTCCTGTTCTTCTTCTTCTTTCCTTTGAGTTACTTTGCACTCATGGGAATTTTCAGTCCTTCTATTCTTCAGATACAGCCTACATCTTTCGTGAATATTTATTGTAAATTATTATTGGTATTCTATGAGATTAAACATTTCAATAAATTTATCTCCATTTCCCTTTTAGTTTTTCTTCACTCATACAAAAACCCTACTTCGGAATGGAGGAACAGTCTTTGGATAGAAAGAAGTGTGTGGCGGTCGGGGCGCTCCTCCGAGGCCGGCTTAGCTCCTAGTAGAGGCTGTAGCTGTGCTCAGCCTGTGAGGAGCTTGGCAAGCGCTGCTGTGTGTCACTGCCTCCTAAGCGTCCTGACCCAGCCTGCAGATGTCGGATCAGCTCAGACAGCAGCAGCCCTCGTGTAGGTGAGCGGGATGATGAGCTCCATGCAGCCACTTGCTCCTGCTGCCATGTAAGCCATATTGCTGTGCAGCAGGTGGTGAGGAGTGGGATTCAGGACACACAGGAGAGCAAAGCGAAGGCAACATTACTGACTTTGGGGGCATTATTGCTTAAGATGGGGGTATGTGAGGGTTGTTACTTGTATTACATGTATTGTCTGTAAACATTACTGCATGTAACATGGAAAGTGATCCTACTTAATCGCCAATACACCATGGACATCTCAGTGTTTTGGTTGGAATTTCATTTGTAAAGTTGAACTGTCATCAAAAAATAGATTTTGTTTAAAGGGTACCGCAACGTTTTTTTTATTTATTTATTTTTAATTCTGTTATGCTGTGGCTGCTGGCCACAGCATGACAGTAAGTTATGTGCGGCAGTGCGGCGGGACATCTGTCCACCAATGCCGCTGCACCGGTCGGGGGACCCCCTACCCCCGCCGAATCTGGTGAGTGGAAACCTTCAATGACCTGGTGATGAACCAGGTCATTAGGCATAACGCCCACCGCCGCTGAAGCCCGCCCACCCACAGCCATTGAATGGGCCAAGAGCCAACGTCACGTGACGCAGCAGTCTGCTGAATCATGTGATGTTGCAGGGGGTGTGGCCTTCATTCCAGGAAGTGGCCTTGCCTGCCCCTGGCGTGAGGACCTTGACTCATTTAGCATTTTGCCAGATCAGTCAAGCGATTTCTGGCTCTGGCGGTGGGAGGAGGGCTGCAGGAGGTCTGGAGCACAGCTGCAGCTGCACACAGTTTTCTGTCATGCTGTGGGCATCAGCCACAGCATGACAGAATATAGAGTAAAGGTTCAGGTGCTCTTTAACGCTGTGTCCATGCTCACAATTTTTCCCCATCAATGACTGCCATCATGGCAGGAAAGAAAAAAAGGTGAGGTGATAGTCCGATTCAAAGTGAATGGGACCATCATTACAATTTTTTGTCTCCCCACTACTTCACCGTCCCGTCATGTCATTGTAAGACTGGGTGGGAAAGTAGTGGGGAGATTATGCTGCTAGCAGCATTATTCTTGTCGTCATTCACTGATGGTCAGAGCACTGCCTGTCGTCTGCCCCTCAGAGAATTAATAATTTTCAATGCAGTTTCAGGCCGCCGACTATCATTTCTCTGGCACCTCCTCTAGTTCATGAGCTGGACGTGGTTGGATCGCTGACGTCTGGCGCACTCTTGTGTACTTGCAATCTGCACATCAGCCTGCATGGAAGTGAACAGTGCCAGCAGGGGAGATCATCAAGTATACTGGATGATGTCCGCCATCTGAACACAGAAGCTGGAGGAGGAGACAAATGAGATAGTTAGCTGCCTCAGACGGCATGCCTCTGCACACCCATCAGGCTGGGAATGCCTCTTTAATGGGCATCATGCTTCTTTCTCTTTTGGATTTATATATGTTGGTGTGCTTAAAGGGAATCTTCCACCTAATGCTACCCTATGCAGCTGTCAGCAGACATGTATTGTCTTGCAGACACACAGAATAATGACACCAGTGGCGCTCCACTCCGAGGTGCCGTCTGGGTGCTTTAGCGCCCAGAACTAGGCGCATGCCAGCTATCTAATAGCACGACTAGGCTGGTCATGTGGTCACTAGCCCAGCTCTGCTGCCAGTTCTCAGCATTTCAGTGAAGCATTCTACACTTGTGTGAATGACTAATATCCTATATATGAATAAATTGGCCAACACAAATAACGTAATGGGGAGGCTTGAAGTAAAGGACGGGTTTGCAGCTACTTGGCACATTTTCCTATTGTGCACTTATGTGCTTAAAGTGGGATTAAATTTCCTAACACACAGCTCTCTACATCCATTCTCCTGCCGCCATCCATATCTGCACACACTGACCTGCAGATCCATACACACACTCATGCACGGATTACACACAGCAGATCAGACCTTCCTGCATAGAAATATGCCATACATAGGAAATCAATACCGACCTTCACATTTAGTGATCACACTTATACGAGGATGTGTTTCTCTGCCTGCTCTTATGACTAAAGTGAAGCTGAACATCCAAAGAAATGGGTCACACAGGGTCAAACAGAGGGCGGGATCAAAATCACTCAAAAGTGGAGACATGGTGTTGATAAAACTACATGCAAATGTAAAAGGAGCTAAGTGGGTTTTCAAGCCATTGCCCCACCTGGTTTTTCCACATGTGGTTTTCAATGGCATCATGCAGTGCTTAGGGAGCTGATGAGCATGTGATCGGCTCCATCATGCTCCGCTCCTCTGTTCCGCCGCTATGCCACCTGTTGCATTTCCTGCCCTGTATTTAGCTTTCAGGTAACTTTTGATAAGTCATAGAGGCATATCAACGTTTATCTGCTGACGTAGGCTAAGTTCACACTGCTTAAATATGACACCTGTTTTGTCTGAGCCGAAATTAAACTCTGAATGTGGTACTGCAGGGGTTCCTTGGTGTCTCCTGCTGGCGGGGTGACATCGCCCCTCCAGTGTCCTATGCCGGGGAAATGCCAGGGAACCACAGGCAAGCCCTGCAGTACAAGACCCACAGGTAGCCGACAGCAAGGGAGGCCATGAGTACCCATGCCGCTGCAGCGGAGCACTGCTCACAGGCGTCCCTCTGTTGTGGCACTGTAAGGATTCCCTGAGCTTTCCCGCTGGGGGGGTGACGTCACCCCACCAGCGTTCTGCAGCCTGGGAAAATCCCGGGGAACCCCTTCAGCACCATACATCACATACTCACATTGGATTACAGATCAGCTACTACCAGGAGTCAAGTTCTGGGAAAAAAATGTGGGAACTCACCCAAGATTTCCTACTTGCCCCCACTCTGATGAGAGTTACACCAACGTAGTAATGAAATAATACTGCCATACTGTGACTGAATAAAACACCATGCAAAGACCAATATTACTCCTATACAGTGACCATAGATAGGCAGAAACTAGCTACACGGGCACCCTGCAGACCGCACTAGTGGTTATGTTACTTTTAGGCTTCTTTCACATGATCATATGCGTATTGCGCGCGTTAAAAATGCAGCGTTGTCACTGCACATTTCCCGTCATATTTCACGCAGCCCAGTGATTTGTATTAATGGGCTAATCGTGTAATATGCTACAGAATAGAACATCCTGTAATTGTTTTTTTTTTTTTTACACACATTTGCGTATGCGTGAAAATAACGCATATGAGAATAAACGCATCGGTTTCAATGGGTACATTTCATCGTGAAATACACATGCGTGAAAAACAGCGTATTACACGACAAAACTAAGATCATGTGAAAGAGGCCTTATATCCAGTGGTCACATGCGACGTTTGCTGTTACTGGGGTCATTTGCTTTGCCTATTTCTAGTCCAGACCGCCACAATGAATTTTCCAAGCCACTACTTGTCTCTGTAGGATTTTGCATTCAGACAGCTACGGGTTAGCCCCCCCACCAGAAAAAGATCGGAACTATCTCGGGAACAACAGGAGATCTAACGTTAATTTTTGCTGATCAAACCGGATCTAACGAATATCTATCAGAATCCATCCAAAAAACGGCAAATTTCAAAGTTGGGGGGGCTAACCCGTACCAAACCCCCCACCTGACACCCCCAATATCTCGGGAACAAAAGGAGATCTAACGTTAATTTTTGCTGATCAAACCGGATCTAACGAATATCTATCAGAATCCATCCAAAAAACTGCAAATTTCAAATTAGGGGGGGCTAACCCCCCACCGCCCCCCCCAATATCTCGGGAACGAAAGGAGATCTAACGTTAATTTTTGCTGATCAAACCGGATCTAACGAATATCTATCAGAATCCATCCAAAAAATGGCAAATTTCAAAGTTGGGGGGGCTAACCCGTACCTAACCCCCCACCTGACACCCCCAATATCTCGGGAACAAAAGGAGATCTAACGTTAATTTTTGCTGATCTAACCGGATCTAACGAATATCTATCAGAATCCATCCAAAAAACTGCAAATTTCAAATTAGGGGGGGCTAACCCCCCACCGCCCCCCCCCCCCAATATCTCGGGAACGAAAGGAGATCTAACGTTAATTTTTGCTGATCAAACCGGATCTAACGAATATCTATCAGAATCCATCCAAAAAACTGCAAATTTCAAATTAGGGGGGGCTAACCCCCCACCGCCCCCCCCCAATATCTCGGGAACGAAAGGAGATCTAACGTTAATTTTTGCTGATCAAACCGGATCTAACGAATATCTATCAGAATCCATCCAAAAAACGGCAAATTTCATAGTTGGGGGGGGCTAGCTACGGGTTAGCCCCCCCTGGAAAAGATCGTAAATATCTCATTTTGTAGGGGTGATCTAACGTTAGTTTTGGTTGATCAAACCGGATCTAACAAAGATCTAACGAATGTAATCATTTTTTACCCAAATTCTCACTAAGGGGGGGCTAACCCGGGGGTGGTGGGAAAGTTAGTAGTTTTAAAGTTGATCCTTGAGTTTATTGGTCATTTAAAGTGGACTTGAAAATCTTTGATTTTAATTTATTATATAAATTGGATTAATTATATAGGTAACCCTATTAAAAGCCTCTCGGCCATTTCATGCCAACCTCGGTCTCCCATATTTTTATCGCCTGTTTAGTAAGTAAGGGGATTAATAGGGCCTACGATCCCATGCATGAATCTTTTTGCTTAATTACCTTCTACTTAAAAGTAAAGTTTGTGTTCAGCATCTTCATACGCCAGAGAATAAAGTAGGGTGCAGAAGCGGATTTTCAAGTTCTTTTATGCTCAAATTATTGCAGCCTAAGTCTGAAATGCCATTCAAGTTGTGTTTACTAAGAGAATATAGGAGACAAAAAGAGCCCTTTGGTGGGAGGGGAGATTTATTGCCCTCTCCTTTTCAAAATAAAACTTCTAATTTTATCCATGTTGTGGACCAATTGACATTATGCGCGCTTACTAGAGAAGAGCGACTGCCTTTTTTCGGTTCGAGTTGGGTTTCGCAAAAGTCGGGTAGAACGAAATCTGCCGACTATAGGGAAAAGTCGGGAGTCCGACTGAAACACGAAACCCAATGTAAGTCAATGGGGAAGAAAAGTCGTCAGTGAGAGGACAGGAAACACACTTACAGTGCCTATTTGAATGCCAAAAGCATAAATTCTTATTACTGAAGCTTGTCACCCTTTATTTACTTCATAATACTAGTTACGCACTGAAAAATGGGGGTTATTTGGCTAAAGTTGTGAGGGGGTAGGGCTGGCTCCAGGTTTTCATGTGCCCTGGGTGAAAGAGCGCCCCTTTAACACATACCACAACTCATGCTGCTCCGATACGGCAGAGAAATAGTGGTATACTACAAAGAAAAATACTTCACTTTTTACATCTCATGACGAGGCCCATCTATTTCTCCATACAGAATCATTGGTCCCATATAATGTTTGAAACAGTATATGATGAGCTCCACATAATGCTACAGTATATGTTGGTCCCCATGGATGAAGCTCCACTGTCTTATGGGCCCAAATAATGCTCCATACATAATGGGCCCCATTTCTAATGCTCTAGTGTATAATGGGCCCTGTAAATGCTGCTCCAGTGTCTGATGTCCACCTTTGGAATGTTCCAGTGTATGGTGGGCCCCATCTATCATTCTCCAGAGTATAGTGCTCCCCAAAAATTGCTGTCCCAACATTGAATACAATGAAATAAGTCTCCTCGCTAGGGAATCCCTGTACTAGTCTGGACTCCTCGTCGTCCCCATCTTCCATCTCACTGCACAGTATTTCAACCTTGCAAGTGCTGTGATCCTGAGCAAGCAGGGGGGACCCACTCGTTGGCGACGGCACTGGCACAGGGCCCCTGATAGTACGGTGGTGTGTCTGACGGCGGGTGGGCCGAACCTGCACTTTTATCTGCAGCTTCCTCTTTGTCACCGTGTAAGATGGAACAGTATATGGGAAGGGTAACCTGAGTTTCATCAGGGTCAGATTCAGGCCGTGTAGAGTGCGAGGGGAATGTAGTGGTCTGGGTCAATGTACCAGCAGATTCATCGAGCAGTGGCTGGGCATCAGTGCACTTGTGTCGCCCCCAGGAGTACGGTCGCCACAGTGGCATTACCTTCCTCCTAGGGAGTGTGATGTCATGCTTGGGAGCAACGAAGGATCTCTCTAGCAGGTTAACTGATTTGGTGGCGTTATTCCCACGAGTCACGACCCTCCAAACAGCGTTCATGAAGGCAAAGTGTTTGTTTTACGTCGGCAGTATGGTTGCAAAGCTGAACCTTAAAGGAATGTCCAGAAGGGCACCACCAGGAGTGGAGCCTGCGGCGTAAATTGACTCAACACGGGCAACCTCAACCATCCAGCAACAAAAAAGATGCACACATTGCAAGCTTAATTCCGGTAACGAACGAGACTCCGTCATGCCCCGCCCCGCGGTCTGATCCCGGCTTACTAGAGGGACACGCGAGGCTCTGGCACGTGAGATTGGCCAATAACTGGTGTGTCATGCCCTTACATGTCCGTGGCTGCATGTGCGCTACACTGAAAGGGCCAGCGTTTGTCGCTTACAGGTGCAGATAACCCGCTGAACACCGTTAGTGATGGGGATCTGGGATTACAATTATTACCCGCGAACGATGATTTCCCAGTAAGTGCAGGTCAACCGCAGTTCCGGAATTAGGCCTAACCGTCATTCCTGAAAAAATGAAAAACTTACGTGTGCAAACCACAGGTGCTGTAGCTTGCTTAACAGCTCGCCAGCCGTTCTCAGGCCCAGTATGGATTACACGTGATTGCACAAAGGTGAGAAAGGGTACCGTATCACCGGATAACATGTATGGATAGCATAGTGTACACATTCAAAATATATGTCTATAGATCAGGAGGCAGGCTCAGACGGTGTCAGGCCCAGTATGGATTACACGTGATTGCACAAAGGTGAGAAAGGGTACCGTATCACCGGATAACATGTATGGATAGCATAGTTTACGCATTCAAAATATATGTCTATAGATCAGGAGGCAGGCTCAGCCATTCTCAGGCCCAGTATGGATTACACATGATTGCACAAAGGTGAGAAAGGGTACCGTATCACCGGATAACATGTATGGATAGCATAGTTTACGCATTCAAAATATATGTCTATAGATCAGGAGGCAGGCTCAGACTGTGTCCGGCCCAGTATGGATTTGACGGCCCAGAATGCACAGCGGAGGAACAGGGAGAGGTAAAGATTGCAAATGCTGGGGCCCTGCCCAAGCAAGGGGGGCCCACTCGTGGGAGTCGGTACTGGCACTCGGCCCCTCATACCGTGTTTCCCCGAAAGTAAGACCCTGTCTTACATTAATTTTACCCCAAAAAGTCCCACCCCGTCTTACTTTCGGGGGAGGTCTTACATTAGCCGAAAAAAAATGACAATTTCTTTTTAACCAATAAATTAACATTTATTAACATGCTGTTATACCCCATAACAGTGCCGTATCCTACTGCACACAGCCCCACACCCCATAACAGTGCCGTATCCCACTGCACACAGCCCCACACCCCATAACAGTGCCGTATCCCACTGCACACAGCCCCACACCCCATAACAGTGCCGTATCCCACTGCACACAGCCCCACACCCCATAACAGTGCAGTATCCCACTGCACACAGCCCCACACCCCATAACAGTGCCGTATCCCACTGCACACAGCCCCACACCCCATAACAGTGCCGTATCCCACTGCACACAGCCCCATACCCTATACAGTACATGTTTCCCTACTTGGTTTTTAAATGCTGGACGTTTTCCTCTGCGGTGCGGCTGTGGGTGCGGAAGGCCTGTGCTGCAGGGAACGCTGTGCCAATCAGCAGGGAAACAGCGGTGACGTGGGGCTGGGGCGGCCAATTACAGCCCGAGCTGCTGGACCAATCAGTGCTCGAGCCGGGGGCCGGCGGTGACGTGGGGAACAGGGGCGGCCAATGAGCTGTTGAGCTGGGCGGATTGCGGGGTTAACACGGCGAGTTAACCCCATGAGCGCTGGACCCGCCCAGCTGCACCTGAGGACACCTCTGGAGCCTGGGGACCCAATGGGGGACAGCGGCGGCCCAAAGGTAAGGGCCTTACATTTCACAGCGGCCCCCAACCCTGCCTTACATTCGGGGGAGGCCTTACATTGAAGGACCCCCCCGTAACACCCACCCTGTCTTACTTTCGGGGGGGTCCTACTTTCGGGGAAACACGGTAGTACGGCGGTGTGTCTGACGGCGGGTGTGCACCACCACCGTCAGAGACACTTGATTGCACTATGAGGGACCCTGTGCCAGTGCCCGTGCCCAAGAGTCGGCCTACCCACCTGTCCAGGGCAACGGCACTCGCACGGTTTCGTGCGCTAGGTGGTGACCCCGGCCATGGGGGGGGAGGCAGCACAGTTAGGGAGTTTTAGAAAGTGGCATATGTTGATGTTGGACATTCAGCTGATGCAAAAGGTGAAATTGTTCAAGTCCCAGGAAGAGGAGGACCAAAGCAAGCCATTTTTCTGTCAACCTATGTGTCATCATGGGAAGGTGGGACAAAATCCTTGGAAACCCATGCATGGTTCATTTTAATGAAGGTTAGATCATCCACATTTTGCAGCTGGGCAAGCGAGCTCCTGTAGCGCATATTGTGCCAATTCAGGCCAGGTGTCCAGTTTAGCGGCCCAATAGTCAAAAAGGAATGACCTGTGAGGGAGAACATCGACATGGGAGGAAAAGTAGTTTGTAACCATAGTTGACAAGTGCTGTCTCCTGTCACTTTCCATCGATGCAGTATTACCAGTCGTGTGAGCGGGACTTGAAAAATCAGTCCACAACATGGTCATGAAACCCCTGTCTCCAACGCCACTTCTGATGTGTGCACCACGAACACCTCTTCCTAACTGCCCCTGGCCCCTACGGCTCGTGTGAGAACCATCACCGCTGCTGTGTGCTGGGAATGCCTCAACCAACCGGTTTACCAGAGTAGCTTGTTTGTTAGCCAATATTAGGTCAAGGTTCTCCTGTGGCATGATGTTTTGGAATTTGCCTTTATAGCGTGGATCCAGGATGCTGGCCAACCAGTAGTCGTCATCGTTCATCATTTTGGCAATGTGGGGGTCCCTTTTTAGGATCTGCAAGGCATAATCTGACATGTGGGCCAATGTTCCCGGTGTCAATGATGCAGTGCGACTGTTTGGTGGAGGAGCACTTTCTGGCAAATCCACATCCCTCCAGTCACGCACAAACCCTGTACCAGACCTTGCCACGCCAACATTTTCTCTGGACACACGAGAAGCATCCTCCTCCCCTAAATAATCATCCCCATCATCACCCTCCTCCTCCTCTACCTCGTCCAGGAGAGGTCACGGAGCAGACAATGGCTGACTGTCATCAAGGATTTCCTCCTCCTCTTCGTCAACCTCGGCTGCAGACGCCTGCTCCTTAATGTGCGTCAAAGTTTGCATGAGCAGACGCATAAGTGGGATGCTCATGCTTATAATGGCGTCGTCTGCGCTTACCAGCCGTGTGCATTCCTCAAAACACTGAAGGACTTTACAGAGGTCTTTCAGCTTTGACCACTGCACACCTGTCAACTCCATGTCTGCCCTCAAAGTGCCTGTCCGGGTATCCTCCCACAAATGCATTACGGCCTGCCTCTGTTCGCACAGCCGCTCAACCATGTGCAGGGTGGAGTTCCACCTTGTTGCAACGTCGATAATTAGCCGGTGCTTGGGAAGGTGTAGCAATCGCTGCAGCTTCTGCATACGACTGGAGTGTACGGGCGACCGGCGGATGTGTGCGCACAGTTTTCGAACCTTCTGGAGCAGACCTGTTAACTCTGGATAATTATTGAGGAAGCACTGCACCACCAGGTTCAAGGTGTGAGCCAAGCAAGGTATGTGTCTGAGTTTTGAAAGGGCTATGGCAGCCACAAAATTACGGCCTTTATCGCTGACTACCTTGCCTGCCTCAAGATGTTGACTGCCCAGCCATGACTCAGTTTGTTGCTGAAAGTAGTCGGCCAGTACCTCCGCGGTGTGTCTGTCTCCCAAACACATCATCTTCAACACAGCCTGCTGACGCATTCCACTAGCTGATCGATAGGGGGACACCTCGTGTGCAACACTGGCAGCTGCGGATGGAGTGCTGCTGCGACTGCGCTCTGGGGACGAGCTTTCGCTTCTAGAGGAGTAGGAGGAGGAGGGTCGAACGCCTACAGCCAACTGTTTCCTATACCATGGGCTAGGCAGCACTGTCCCACCACCGCTGTCCCCTGTGGACCCTGCATCTACCACATTAACCCAGTGCGCAGTGATGGACACGCAACGGCCCTGGCCATGCCTACTGGACCATGCATCAGTTGTGAGGTGCACCTTTCTACTCACTGATTGCTTGAGTGCATGACAATGCTGTCCTTCACATGAAGATGGAGGGCTAGGATGGCTTTGCAAGAAAAGAAGTGGCGACTGGGTAGTTCATAGCGTGGTACTGCGTAGGCCATGAGTTCGAGGAAAGCTGCGCTTTCCACCAACCGATAGGGCATCATCTCTAACGAGATTAGTTTGGCAATGTGGGCGTTCAAACCCAGTGTACACGGATGAGAGGATAAGTACTTTCTTGTCCTACTCATAGTCTCTGGTAGGGTGAGCTGGACTTGAGAGATGCCTATGGTGGAACTAGCGGTGGACAGGGCGGACTGAGAGAGGGTTGATGATGGAGTTGGTGTTCTTTCTGATGGCCTAGATTCAGTCTTTCGTTGATATAACATTGTGATTCCCTGACAGCTTTGGCCTTGCAACGACACCTCAACATTTGCTGCTGTGCTAACCGGTGGGCTTACAGTGGGGGAAACAATGTAGCGTTGCCGACTACCTTCTTTGGGAGCATTTGCACATGTGGTACTTGAGGTTTGGTGTTCCGTCCACGCTTGCAAGTGCATGGTGGGTAAATGTCTAAGCATGCAACTGGTATTCAAATTTTTCAGATTTTTCCCTCGGCTAAAGGTCTTTGCGCACTTCTTACAGATAACCTTGGCCTGATCATTAGGATTTTGTTCAAAAAAGTGCCACACTGCACTCTTCCTACGATGGAAGACATTTTGCATCCTTGCACGCTGTGCTATTTTGACCGTCTGGCCAAGCAGTCCAGCAACTTTTTGGCTTTTTGTAACCCGTTTTTGGACTGCTCCGTGCCTGCCAGATAACAGCTGTTGCGATGTCGATGCCTGCTGCGGATGCTCCTCCTCCTCTTCGGAGCTATTGGCAGCGGCACCCTCTTCCCCCAATGGATGCCAATCTGGGTCAACAACTGGGTCATCCATCACCTCCTCTTCAATGTCATGTGCATCTTCCTCTGTGTCACCGTGTACGGTAGTATAGTATGCGGGAAGGGGCGCCTGAGTTTCATCAGGGTCAGAATCTGGCTCAGTACACTGCGAAGACAATGTCGTGCTCTGAGTGAATGTACCAGCAGAATCATCTATCAGTGGCTTTGCATCAGTGCAGATTCATCTTGGCCTGGGTAATTCACCATTTCACTTGATAACCCAGGCATGGTATGTGAAAACAGCTCCATGGAGTAATCTGTTGTGTGGCCTGCCGCATCCTTTAATTTTGGTTGGGGTGAAGGACACAAAGAAAGGTGTGGTTCATGACCATGAGCCTCCAAAGACGACTCAGTGCTTTTATTTTTTACAAGTTCATAAGAGGAGAGGCGATAGAGCTGGAGGCCAAGTCAGCAATGTAGGCCAAAACTTGTTCCTGAAGCTCCGGATTTAAAAGCGGTTTACCTACTCCCAGAAAAGGGAGCCTTCGAGGCCTTGTAGAGCCAGACAATGACGCAGGCTTAACACCTCCTGCATTAGGTGTTAGTTTGCTTTTGCCACTACCAGCAGATCCAACACCAACACCATAATTAACAGCTGGCAACCCCCACCCACTAACACGGCCCCTTACACCACACTTCCTCATTTTTTTGAAAAATGTACCCACAATTCCACCAACGATATGGAACTGTAAAACAAGGTACAAGGTGTATATAGGACAGGGGAGAATTTAATTCTCCTACCACTTCTGGACACTGATGTATTGTGTCAGGCCAGTGTATATCACACCGCTGTATGACAGGATGAATTTGGCAGGTGTGAAAAATGTTATATAGGACGGGAGAAATGGAATGTCCTTACACACTTCTGGACACTGATGTATTGTGTCAGGCCAGTGTATATCACACCGCTGTAAGACAGGATGAATTTGGCAGGTGTGAAAAATGTTATATAGGACGGGAGAAATGGAATGTCCTTACACACTTCTGGACACTGAAGTATTGTGTCAGGCCCAATGTATATCACACCGCTGTATGACAGGCTGAATTTGGCTGGTGTGAAAAATGTGACATAGGACGGCAGAAATGGAATGTCCTTACACAATTCTGGACACTGATGTATTGTGATAGGCCAGTGTATATCACACCGCTGTATGACAGGATGAATTTGGCAGGTGTGAAAAATGTTATATAGGACAGGGCAGGATTGGAATCTCCCTAGAGTGTAGGTCTGTAAGAACGGAACAACTCCTCGACTTATCCTTACAGAGTCAGACCCTTAGCTTCACTGTGGCCGTGATAACAGCCGTTACACGGTACTGAGAGAGCAGCGTGCACATACACCGCTGTCCGGTGTATGTTAAATTGTCAAGCTCCGTGTTTTTTTAGTATACGGACTGACACACGCTGTCTCTCTATAGTTTTGAATGTAATCAAACAGCAAATAGACTAGACTGTTTGAAAAACAGACAAAACTATAAAGTGGAGGTCTGTAAGAACGGAACAACTTCTCGACTTATCCTTACAGAGTCACACCCTTAGCTTCACTGTGGCCGTGATAACAGCCGTTACACGGTACTGAGAGAGCAGCGTACACCGCTGTACGGTGTGAAAAAATGCACGCTCAGTATCTCACCAGGACAAAAAAAAAAAAAAAGGATTGCTTTTAAAAAAAGCAGTTTGCAAAGCAGTGTGAAACCAGCAATGCAGCTATCAGGTAGCCTTATAAGGCAGCCTAACAACCAACAGAGCTGATCCACCAAAATATAGCCTCCCCTTGCACTGCACAGTGACTGGTGTGTTGTACAGGCAAAATCGCTAGCAGCAGCAGCTGATTTTTTTTCTTCTTCCCTGCCCAACGCTCTCCCTACAGAATATGCAGCAGCATCTCTCCCTTTACTGAGATCAGCAGAAGTAAGATGGCGGTCGGCGTGCACGCCCTTTTATACCCCCTGTGACGCCCCCCAAAGCAAGCCAATCACTTGCATGCCCTTCTCAAAGATGGTGGGGAACGCTGCCTATGTCATCACGTTGCCCACAGTGTCCATTCTTCCTCATTGGCTGAAAAAGGGCGCTGAAGCATGTTTTGAAATGCGACTTTGGCGCTAAAGTCGCCGACCTCATGCTGAGGTCGGGTTTCGTTTCACGAAACCCGACGACTTTTGAATTTTTTCGACCCGTTTCGCTCAACTCTACTGTACAATTCTTCTGTGTTTGGTCTCCCCAAATCATCATTTGGGCAGTTCCATGCTGAGAAGGAATATTTTCAAAATTTTCAAATATTTTGGAAATAGTTAATTTTATGTAAGTTGGTACTTCATTACACATGGCATAAGGTGGCAACACTGTTTCTTTCAAATTCCATATATTTCCAAGATGGCAGAGGGTTGCATGTGAACACCTACTGTTTTTACTGCAATCATACAGTAACAGGCTATATAGAATCATAGAATCGTAGAGTTGGAAGGGACCTCCTGGGCCATCTGGTCCAACCCCCTGCTCAAAGCAGGATTCGCTAAATCATCCCAGTCAGATGTCTGTCCAGCCTCTGTTTGAAGACTTCCATTGAAGGAGAACTCACCACTTCTCGTGGCAGCCTGTTCCACTCATTGATCACTCTAACTGTCAAAAAGTTTTTTCTAATATCTAATCTGTGTCTCCTCCCATTCAGTTTCATCCCATTGCTTCTAGTCTTTCCTTGTGCAAATGAGAATAAAGTTGATCCTTCTACAATGTGACAGCCCTTTAGATATTTGTAGACAGCTATTAAGTCTCCTCTCAGTCTTCTCTTTTGCAAACTAAACATTCCCAAATCCTGCAACCTTTCCTCATAAGACAGGGTTTGCAGACCGGTCACCATTCTGGTCGCTCTTTTCTGAACTTGCTCCAGTTTGTTGATGTCTTTTTTAAAATGTGGTGCCCAAAACTGGACACAATATTCCAGATGAGGTCTGACCAAAGAGGAGTAGAGGGAAATAATGACTTCACGTGATCTAGACTGTATGCTTCTGTTAATACATCCTAGAATTGCATTTGCCTTTTTTGCTGCTGCATCACACTGTTGACTCATATTCAGTCTGTGATCTATTAGTATACCCAAGTCTTTTTCACATGTGCTGTCACTTAGCCCTATTCCTCCCATTCTATATATGTTTTTTCCATTTTTATTGCCCAGATGTAGTACTTTGCATTTCTCCCTGTTAAAAACCATTCTGTTAGTTGCTGCCCACTTCTCCAGTTTATTTAAATCTTTTTGAATCCTCTCTCTCTCTTCTCTAGTATTAGCTATCCCTCCTAGCTTTGTGTCATCAGCAAATTTAATCAGTTTACCCTCAATTCCTTCATCTAAATTGTTGATAAAGATGTTGAACAATACAGGGCCCAGGACAGAGCCCTGTGGTACCCCACTTGAGACATTCTTCCAACTGGATGTGCAGCCATTTACGACCACTCTTTGGGTCCGATCACTAAGCCAGTTATGAATCCACCTAACAGTTGCCTTGTCCATTCCATACTTAGTCATTTTTTCAATAAGGATTGTATGAGAGACTTTGTCAAATGCTTTGCTGAAGTCAAGATATACTATATCTACAGCATTTCCTTGATCCACCCAATCAGTGATACCGTCATAGAAGGAAATTAAGTTAGTCTGACATGACTTATTAGTTACAAACCCATGCTGACTCTGTTTAATCACTTCATTCTTATCCAGGTATTGACATACATGTTGTTTAATAATTTGTTCAAAGATCTTTCCTGGTATAGAAGTCAGACTCACCGGCCTATAGTTACCTGGGTCCACCTTCTACCCCTTTTTGAAGATAGGAACAACATTTGCTCTTCTCCAGTCTTCTGGCACTTCTCCTGTTCTCCAAGAATTTTCAAAGATTATAGAGAGGGGTTCAAAAATTTCTTCTGCTATCTCCTTCAGTACTCTGGGGTGTAATTCATCTGGACCTGGAGACTTGAATTCATTTAGGCTAGCTAAGTGTTTCCTCACTATCTTTCTGTTTATAGATATCCTGGATTCTTCTATTCCCTTAATAGGACAGTGAATAACAGTTGATGTTATATTTCCTTTCTGAGAGAAAACAGATGCAAAATAGGAATTTAAAAGTTCAGCCTTCTCAACATCCTGTCTTACCATTTCATCATTTTCATCCTGTAAAAATCCTATAGCATCTTTGACTTTTCTTTTACTTTTGACATATCCCCAAAATCCTTTATTATTGCTTTTGACATCTCTTGCAAGCCTCAATTCATTTTCAGCTTTAGATAATCTGATTTGTGCCCTGCAGGTTCTGCAGACAGCATTATATTCTTCTTTAGATATGCCTCCCTCTTTCCATTTTATAAACATTTTTTTCTTCCTTTTTAGCATGTGCTTAAGTTCTGTGTTCATCCATCCTGGTTTCCTTAACTGCTTCCTATTCTTCCCTCTTTTCGGAATTGTTAACAACTGTGCTTTGAGAATTTCATTTTTCAAGATTTCCCATCCTTCCTGGACATTTTTGTCTTTAAGGATATCCAGCCATTGGATCCCTCCAATTCTCTTTCTGAATCCCTTAAAATCTGCCTTTCTGAAATCTAACCTTGATGTCTGAGTCTTCACAGGTCTTCCGCCTCTAGTTATCCAAAATTCTAAAATAGCATGGTCGCTACCTCCTAGGGTCCCAGCCACTTTTACCTCCTCAACCATTTCCTCCCTGTTTATAAGGATTAGATCCAAGGTAGCAGTTCCCCTTGTTTTCTCCCTTACCTTTTGGAAGATAAAGTTGTCAGCAAGAGAGGATAAGAATTTCCTTGACCTGTTAGTTTTGCCTGAGAGAGATTCCCAACAAATGTCTGGATAGTTGAAATCTCCCATGACAACTATGCCATATTTTTTGGAGAACTTGGCCATTTGATGCATAAAGAGTTCATCCATAGCTTCAGCTTGCACAGGCGGCCTGTAGTAAATGCCTACAATGGTGTCCTTTCCATTGTTCTGTCCTTGTATTCTTACCCAAACAGTTTCCACAGAACTCCCAGTCTCTGAAGCTTCAATCTCTGTGCATATATACGCGTTTCTAACATACAATGCGACACCCCCTCCTCGTTTATCAAGTCTGTTTCTTGCAAATAAGTTGTATCCTTCTAGTCTTGTATTCCAATCATGTGTATTGTCCCACCAAGTTTCAGTGATTCCAATGACATCATATTTCTTTTCCTGTGTTAGTAGTTCCAATTCTCCTTGTTTGTTGCCCATGCTTTGTGCATTAGTATAGAAACATTTTAGTTTGTGATTGGTTTCTCTTTCTCCAATATTTTTATTAATTAGATTCTTTCGTCTTTGTTCTTCCTTTCCACTTCTAATAGCAGAGTTCTCAATAGCATTTGTCAGGTGTATGGCTTTTTCTGGTCTTTTGCTTCCCTTCCCATGTTGTTCTAGTTTAAAGCTCTCCTTACAAGTGTAGCAAGGCGACTTCCAAATACATGTTTTCCAGTCTTCGTAAGGTGCACCCCATCTCTAGCAAGTAGTCCATCGTATAAGTAGTTCACTCCGTGATCCAGAAATCCAAATCGTTGCTGACGGCACCATCGACGTAGCCAGTTATTCACCTGCAGAATCTTATTCCACCTCCTTGTTCCATGGCCATCCACTGGGAGGATGGAAGAGAAGACCACCTGCGCTCCCAGTTCTTTCACTTTCTTGCCTAAGTCTTCAAAGTCTCTGCAGATGGTTTCCAGGTCGTTTCTTGCAGTGTCATTTGTCCCCACATGTAGTAGCAGGAATGGGTAGTCATCTGTAGGTCTGAAGAGTCCTGATATCCTGTCAGACACATCTTTAATTTTTGCACCTGGAAGACAACACATTTCTCTTGAAGTTATATCCGGTCTGCAGATAGCGGCCTCAGTTCCTCTCAACAGGGAATCCCCCATGACCACCACTCTCCGTTTCTTCTTCACAACATTTTTCTTTCTCCATCCAGGAGGACTCTGAAGGCGTACAAGGTTGCTGCTTCTTGGCAAAGTCTTATCCTGATGTATTTCTTCATTGTTTTCCTGCGTGAGAGCCTGGTACTGGTTTCTGAGCAGTATGGGTGCTGACTGCCTCCTAATCCTCCTGCTTCTCTGGGTCACATGTCTCCATTCCTCTGTTTCTTCAGGTGCACTTCGAATTTCTTCTCTTTCTGTAACATGAAGAGATAATTCTGCTCTGTCCAAGAACTCTTCACCTTCCTTAATGATCTTCAACGTAGCTAACCTCTCTTCGAGATTTTGCAACTTTTCCTCCAACAGGGACACAAGCTTGCATTTGTGGCATGTGAAGTTTGGCTTTTCCACTGGTAAGTCTTTGAAGATGTTGCAAGAAATGCAGCTCACCAAATGGCTCCTGGCCTCTTCCATCTTGAGATTTCTTAAAAACGATGAAAGTTTTTCCGATTTCCTCTTTTCAGCTGCAACGGCCAAAACCCAGTGATCGTTGAGCTCGCGGAGACTCTTCACTTATCCCAGAAGGCACTGGGAATATGCAAATGATCTCCTCAAGACTCTTCCCCTGGTTTTCCGATTTCCTCTTTTCAGCTGCAACGGCCAAAACCCAGTGATCGTTGAGCTCGCGGAGACTCTTCACTTATCCCAGAAGGCACTGGGAATATGCAAATGATCTCCTCAAGACTCTTCCCCTGGTTTTCCGATTTCCTCTTTTCAGCTGCAACGGCCAAAACCCAGTGATCGTTGAGCTCGCGGAGACTCTTCACTTATCCCAGAAGGCACTGGGAATATGCAAATGATCTCCTCAAGACTCTTCCCTATTGGTAAGTGGATTACTATTAACTACAAACATGCATAACTTAAGTTCAGTAAATATAAAAGAAGTACTGTTAGGAAACCAAGATACTATAATATCTTTGGTTCTGTTAGATTATTGTTTACCGGAAATTTTGCACATATCCATTGAGACATTTTCTCAGTAACGTAAGTTACCAAAAAAATATAAAGTTTTTGTAGGATTGAGAACTAAGCATAAACTAAGTTGTAACTTGCAGAGTTCTTATATTGCATAATGTATTAACTATTCACTAAGTTTCATGTTGCTGCTAAAAGTTTCACAGTTTCTGTATGAAGTAAACTTATTGTAACATAAGTTACCATCAGCTTTATAACGTAGGTTACTTCAGCTTTTCAATGTAAGTTACCTGCCTTTCAATTTTTGCACAACATCTACAGTCAGCTTTTTGAAATAATTAAATACTATCATAATTTTGATGTTCATTTTACTTTATAGTATAGGGTCTTTCTTTGTATTTTTAGAGTCCAAATGCCATTAACGCCAGCTGAAAAGATGAAGAGACGAAAATCCGCAGTAAATCTGCACTAAATCCGCAGGTAAAACACAGGTAATTTTACCCCTTGATTTAGCCAAATCCGCATGGAAGAATCTGCAGGGTAATCCGCAACGTGTGCACGTACCCTTAATCTCCCCTCCCTCAGAAACCCAACCAGACCACACAAGTGGGCATTAACCCCGCCCCCCCGGGAGCCAAAGCAGACAACACAAACACGGGGGTTAATGCACGCTTGTGGGGTCCGGTTGGGCTCACGGAGAGGGTGGGTTAATGCACGCTTGTGGGGTCTAGTGGGCTCCTGGGCGGATAATGTAGGCTTGTGGGGTCTGGTTGGCTCCTGGGGGGGTTAATGCAAACTTGTGATGTCTGGCTGGCTCCTGGGGAGGGTTAATGCAGGTCCCATCCAGACCCTGCAAGCGTGCATTAACCCCCCTGGGGCCCAACTAGACCCCAAAAGCATGCATTAATCCCCCTGGGGGCTAACCAGATGCTGCAAGTGTGCCCAACTAGACCCCGCAAGAGTGCACTAACCGCCCCCCCAGGAGCCCAACCAAACCTCACAAAAATGTGCACTAACCCCCTCCCACAGTGAAGAGCCCATCCAGACCCCACAAGCATGCTTAAATTCCCCTGGGAGCCCAATCAGAAACTACAAGCTTGCATTAATCCCCCCGGGAGCCCAACCAGAACCCACAAGCATGCATCAATCCCCCCTCCCCTCTGGGAGCCCAACCAGACCCCCACAAGCATGCAATAACCCCCCGGGAATCCACCAATACCCCACAAGCATGCACTACCCCCCCCCCCGGGTCCCTACTAGACCTCGCAAGTGTGCATTAACCCCCCTGAAACACATCCAGACCCCGAAAGCTTGCATTAACCACCCCTGGGACCCAACCAGACTCCGCAAGTGTGCATTAATCATCATATGCAGCCTATGTTTTGTCTAAATAAAGTCAGTTTGCCTTCTCAAATATGAACAATGACAAAGTTGAACACATTCTTTGGTTTGTAACGTAAGTTACTATATTGTGTTGTAACGTAAGTTACCTACATTTCTTGTAATAAAAACAGTTGCATTTAACTTGAGAGGTTAAAATAAATTTGTTAAAGTTGCTTGGACTATGGTGTTTTAATACAATAAAAATAGTGCTTCTGCCCTGCTTACCAGAACAGACAATTCTGCAGTCTCATGATATGGACAATTGCCTTTCCTTTTTGTGTAACGTAAGTTACCAAGTAATAACACTGTACAGTCATGGCCAAAAGTTGAGAATGAAACAAATATTAATTTTTACAAAGTCTACTGCTTCATTTTTTCTAATGGCAATTTGCATATACTCCAGAATGTTATAAAGAGTGATCAGCTTAACAGCAATTACTTGCAAAGTCAATATTTGCCTAGAAAATGAACTTTATCCCCCAAAACACATTTCAACATCATTGCAGCCCTGCCTTAAAAGGACCAGCTAACATCGTTTCAGTGATTGCTCCATTAACACAGGTGTGGGTGTTGATGAGGACAGGGCTGGAGATCAATCTGTCATGATTAAGTAAGAATGACACCACTGGACACTTTAAAAGGAGGCTGGTGCTTGGCATCATTGTTTCTCTTCTGTTAACCACGGTTATCTCTAAAGAAACACGTGCAGTCATCATTGCACTGCACAAAAATGGCCTAACAGGGAAGAGTATCGCAGCTAGAAAGATTGCACCTCAGTCAACAATCTATCGCATCATCAAGAACTTCAAGGAGAGAGGTTCCCTTGTTGCCAAAAAGGCTCCAGGGCGCCCAAGAAAGACCAGCAAGCGCCAGGACCGTCTCTTAAAAGTGTTTCAGCTGCGGGATCGGGCTACCACCAGTGCAGAGCTTGCTCAGGAATGGCAGCAGGCAGGTGTGAGTGCATCTGCACGCACTGTGAGGCGGAGACTCTTGGAGCAAGGCCTGGTCTCAAGGAGGGCAGCAAAGAAGCCACTTCTCTCCAGGAAAAACATCATGGACAGACTGATATTCTGCAAGAGGTACAGGGAGTGGACTGCTGAGGACTGGGGTAAAGTCATTTTCTCTGATGAATCCCCTTTTCGATTGTTTGGGACATCTGGAAAACGGCTTATTCGGAGAAGACCAGGTGAGCGCTACCACCAGTCTTGTCTCATGCCAACTGTCAAGCATCCTGAAACCATTCATGTGTGGGGTGGCTTCTCAGCCAAGGGAATGGGCTCTCTCTCTGTCTTGCCTAAAAACACAGCCATGAATAAAGAATGGTACCAGAATGTCCTCCAAGAGCAACTTCTCCCAACCGTCCAAGAGCAGTTTGGCGATCAACAATGCCTTTTTCAACATGATGGAGCACCTTGCCATAAAGCAAAGGTGATAACTAAATGGCTCAGGGAACAAAACATAGATATTTTGGGACCATGGCCTGGAAACTCCCCAGATCTTAATCCCATTCTCCACTGCCCTTATCTAATCTTATACTTGGTTAACCTCATGCTGCCCCAACCCCCCTACTTACAATGTATGAAACTGAAAGTGAAAATGTGTTGCAAATTCTTAGTAGTAAAGCTCCTCCTCTAGACTAGATCATACTAGGTGTGCGTCTTCCAAGCATCTCACAGCTGCCTGCTACTCAGAAGAGGAAGACTGAAAGAAGTATTATCCTTTCAACAAACTTTGCATCAGTTAACTGTGAGTACATGAGGAATAATAACAATATTACTGACAGTGACCACTATATCAGTTGTACGACCTGGCAATAATTTTGTACAATTGTTTTTAGGAAGAACAATTGTCATTTGGATTGTGAATTCAGAATTAAAAACCTGAGAATGTCAAAGAAGCATCACATTAAATCAGCTGTATTTGAACATTTCACCATCACTCAAGATAGAAAACATTATGTCTGTCAGTGTATGACAAATGATCCAGACGAAAACAAATGCTGTGAAGCCAAGATGAGTGCATATTCAGGCAAAGATAAAAATGCTCCTACCAGAGCTTCTAATCTAAAGAGACATTTACAGCGCTTTCATCCAGAAGTACTGAAAGCAGTGGATGAGAAAGACTGCATCCAAACCAATGAACCAGTGCCCAGCTCTTCCAGCCAAACAAAGGAGCAGAGAACTTTGCAGCCATCAGTTGCAAGATATTTTGTCAGTGACAAAGTTACTGTGACAATGACAGTAGATACATTTAAAAAACAGATCATAGAGCTTGTTGTAAAGGATAGTGTGCCTATTTCATTATTTTCACGACCAGCTTTTATGTGTCTGAATGGGGAAATGGCCCGCAAGCTTGGTGTTTCTCTGGAGAGAGAGTATTAAAAAATTAGTAATCGAAGAAGCTTTTAAACAAAAGGAAGAACTTAAAAAAACTCTCAAGGGACGCTTTCTGTTTCTTAAAATGGATGCCTGCACACGTCACAGAGTGAACTATTTTGCCATCAATGTCCGATTTGTTTGTGATAAAAATGAAATAGTTACCAAGACATTGGCAGTAAAAGACACCAAAGCTCATCACACCAGTGAGTTTCTCCAGGTCTTGGTGGAAAAGGTTCTGCAAGACTATGAACTTAAAAAAGAGCAAGTTCTTTCTGTCGTAACTGACAATGCTTCAAATATGATAAGTACTATTAAGCTAATGAATGAGAGTAATGATGGTGACCAGCAGCTAGAAGAACATTCTGGGTCCACAGACACAGAAATGTTTGAAATAGAGGAACACAGTATTGTAACTGAGGAGCAAACTGAAGTTGCTTTAGATGAACAGCAACATGATAGTTTAGATGATCTTGTTGAAACTGTCAATATGTTCTTTCATTCATCACATGCGCTGTGTTGTGCATACGCTACAGCTGGCTATAAGAGACAGTCTGCAAGAAGGACATGCTGCTGCACTGATTGGCAAGGTGGGAAAATTGGCTACTGTTGCCAGAACCCCTAAAGTTGACTCAATTTTGAAGAGACGTGCTGGAAAAGGGGCAATTATTGATCAAGCCACACGATGGGGCAGTACTTACTTAATGATTCAGCGCTTTGTTGAACTGAAAACCTTTCTTGTAGACATGGCTAACCCTCAACTGACGCTAAATGAAAGTCAGTGGAATCAGGTGACTGAGCTGGAAAAATTGCTAGAGCACCCATTTACAGTGACTAAAAAATTACAAGCAGAGGACTTAACTCCAGGTATTTTCTTAAAGGAGTGGAAGAACCTGATGTTTCGCCTGTCCCAAAGAGGAGGGTTAATTGCAAGTGGCATTGCTACATCAATGAAACGGAGAGAGGAGCTACTATTACAAAATAACATTCTTTTGGCAGCTGTTTATGTAGACCCAATGCATCGGATTCTTCTAGATGATCAATAGCTAAGTAAAGAAAAAGAAGCTCTGTTTGAAATAGCAGTAAGGATGAAAGGGTTGCAGAACAGTCAGGAGGAACAAGAAGAATTTGGTCGTCCTGCCACATCTTCACCCTCATCATCAACTGATGAAGAATTTAATTTCGAAAAATATTTGGATCACAAGGACCGTGCAAAGCGTTCCCGCATAGAAGAAGAGTCATCCCCCATCAAGGAACACAGCCAGTACATTTCAGCAGAATTTTTCATGTGCACTAAAAGAAATTGAGAAATTTGACCGTTCATCAAAAATAACAGTGCAACAAGCGATTCCTCTGTATCCTGACATTGTCAGAGATGTTGCCCGAGTGGTTACTGCTTTGCCACCAACACAAGTTAGTGTAGAGAGGTTGTTCTCTGCTCTCAAAATAATTAGATCAGATTTGAGGGCATCCATGAAGGAGGATCTGACAGAGGCAATACTTTTTCTGAGGACAAATTTATAGATTTCTTCTTATTAACTGCATAAAAGTGTTTATTGCATATTTACTTACAGTTTAGAAAAGTTTATAAAAGTTATTTGCTATATTCTAATTGTATTCTAATAAATGTAGTTTTTGCTCTAAGTGGTCTGATTACTTATATGATGGTGAGAAACTGAATAAGCACGATGTTTAATATTTTACAACAGTAAATTTGTTGTTATGAATTGGCCATTTATGAAGGAGGCGGAGGCGGAGTCTGATAAAATCCAGGAGTCGGAGTCGCAACTGTGGCTTACCGACTCCACAGCCCTGACAAACACACATAAAAACCAGAGGCCAGCAAATCATGTGAAAATATAATATTGGTGTCATTCTCAAAACTTTTGGCCATGACTGTATTTTGTATTTAATTTGTATTGTTGAAAAATCAAACTGTTGAAATCTATTGAGAATAGTTTAATGTACAATATACATTCACTCATTTTTGTGCCTGCCTTCAAGGAACAGTCTGTAGCCATTATTAACTCAGTTTTTGGCTTGTGAATGTAACGTAAGTTACCAAGGAATGGCCCATTTGCGGCTTTTTTACATCAGTTTTCTAGTCTGGCTTTTGGTATAGTTGTTGTTTTTTGTGCTAAAGTCTTCAAAATGGTGCACGCAGTTCACAAATTTTATGCAAAGTAAAAAAAATGTTCTTTATTTTTTTTCTTTGACCTTTATTGCAACCAAAATGTTGCAGAAATTGAGCCAAAATATGTGACGTACATAAAATCACTCCAGGGGGAGACTGGAGTTACATTTGTGATACATTTTGGGATTTTTAATTAAAAAAAAGTCACAATTGACGAATCAAGTGAAAACATTTCCCCACAATAGCAAACACAAAAATACAAGTGAACAGTGAACACATAAAATATAGACTTTGCACATTTTTGTTTAATTACAATGGAAATAAAAGTGTTAAAAACAGGCAAAAAAATTTGGCCAACAATATTAAATTCCAAATGGACATTGGAATTAATTCTGGTGCATATAGTGCTTTGCCTTGAGCTTTCCTACTTAAACTTTCATGGTCTGGCAGCTGCATAAGAGCTTGAGAATAACATGAGCAACAGCAATTATCTACTGGAATAATAACCCCTTCCTGACATCTGACGTACTATCCCGTCCATGGGACCCGGGCCCCTATGCCCATGGACGGGATAGTACGTCATAGCGGTCAGCGGCGCTCACGGACCGGCCCCGGCACGTTAACACGTGGCAGACTGCGATCAAACACGATCGCAGTGTACCGGGGGTTTAGGGAAGCATAGACAGGGAGAGGGCTCCCTCCGTGCTTCCCTGAGACCCCCGCAGCAGCGTGATGTGCAGCGCTGCTGCGGGGGCCTACTTCCCTGCAGGTCCCCGGATCCAATATGGTGGCAGGGACCTTTGGGGGCCTGCAGGGAAGTGGCTTCCTCACTGCCTGCAGAGCGCAGGCATGAGGAAGCCTTGTCCAGCGCATGTGTGATGTGTCAGATCAGCGATCTCAAACATGACAATGATGTCCCCCCTGGGACAATGTAATAAAGTTAAAAAAAAAAAGTGTAAAAATAATTTATATTAAAAAAAAAAAAAAAAAAAAAAAAAAAAATCGCTAAATTAAAAAAAAAAAAAATTCCATAATTCATTTTTTTGGAAATAAAAAAAACCAAAACAATAAAAGTACACATATTTGGTATTGCCGTGTCTGTAACGACCCGCCCTATAACACTGTACCATTCGTTAACCCCTTTAGCGAACCCCTTAAAAAATAAAAATTAAAAACAAAGCAAAAAAATAATGCTTTATTATCATACCGCCGAACAAAACGTGCAATAAGACGTGTATAAATATCCATGGTATCGCTGAAAACGTTATCTTGTCCCACAAAAAACAAGCTGCCACACAGCATCATCAGCGAAGAAATAAAAAAAGTTATAGCTCGTAGAATAAAGCGATGCAAAAAAATAGTTTTTACATAAAATAGTTTTCATTGCATAAAACCGCCAAGACATAAAAAACCGACATAAATGAGGTATCGCTGTAACCGTACTGATCCGAAGAATAAAAGCGCTTCATAAATTTTATCGCACGCGGAACGGTGTAAACGCACCCCCCAAAAGAAATTCATGAAACGCTGGTTTTTGTTCATTCTGCGTCCCAAAAATCGGAATAAAAAGCGATCAAAAAATGTCACGTGCCCGAAAATGGTACCAATAAAAACGTCAACTCGTCCCACAAAAAATAAGACCTCACATGACTCGGTGAGTCAAAATACGGAAAAATTATAGCTCTCAATATGTGGTGATGCAAAAACTATTTTTACAATAAAAAGCGCCTTTTAGCGTGTGACAGCTGCCAAATATAAAATCCGCCATAAATAGTAAATCAAACCCCCCGTTATCACCCCCTTAGTTAGGGAAAAATAATAAAACTAAAAGAAAATGTATTTATTTCCATTTTCCCATTAGGGTTAGGGCTGAGATTAGGGTTAGGGGTGTGTTGGGGTTCGGGTTGGAGTTATTATTGGGGGGTTTCCACTGTTTGGGCACATCAGGTGCTCTCCAAATGCAACATGGCGTCTGATCTCAATTCCAGTCAATTCAGCGTTGAGAAAGTCAAATGGTGCTCCTTCCCTTCCAAGCTCTGCCATGCGCCCAAACAGTGTTTTACCCCCATATGGGGTATCAGCCTACTCAGGACAAATTACAAAACAACTTTTGGGGTCCAATTTCTCCTGGTACCCTTAGGAAAATAAAAAATTGGGGGCAAAAATATCATTTTTGTGGAAAAAAAATATGATTTTTTTTATTTTCACGCCCGGGCGTTATAAACTTCTGTGAAGCACTTGGGGGTTCAAAGTGCTCACCACACATCTAGATAAGTTGCGTGGGGGGGGGTCTAGTTTCCAAAATGGGGTCACTTGTGGGGAATTTCAACAGTTTAGGCACATCAGAGGCTCTCCAAACGCGACATGACACCTGCAGACCATTCCATCAAAGTCTGCATTCCAAAACGTCACTACTTCCCTTCCGAGCCCCGACGTGTGCCCATACAGTAGTTTTCTTCCACATATGGGGTATCAGCGTACTCAGGACAAATTGGACAACAACTTTTGGGGTCCAATTTCTCCTGTTACCCTTGGGAAAATAAAAAAAATTGGGGACTAAAAGATCACGTTTGTGGGCGTTATAAACTTCTGTGAAGCCCTTGGGGGTTCAAAGTGCTCATCACACATCTAGATAAGTTCCTTGGGGGGTCTAGTTTCCAAAATGGTGTCATTTGTGGGGGGTTTCCACTGTTTTGGTACATCAGGGGCTTTCCAAACGCGACATGGCGTCTGATCTCAATTCCAGCCATAAAAGTCAAATGGCGCTGCTTCCCTTCCGAGCTCTGCCATGCGCCCAAATAGTGATTTACCCACACATATGGGGTGTCAGCATACTCAGGACAAATTGCACAATAACTTTTGGGGTCCTGTTACCCTTGGAAAAATAAAAATTGAGGGTGAAAAGATCATTTTTGTGGAAAAAATATGATTTTTTAATTGTACGGCTGTACGTTATAAACTTCTGTGATACCCTTGGGGGTTCAAAGTTCTTACTACATATCTAGATAAGTTCCTTGGGGGGTCTAGTTTTCTAGTTTCCAAAATGGTGTCATTTGTGGGGGGTTTCCACTGTTTAGGCACATCAGGAGCTCTCCAAACACGATATGGTGTCCGATCTCAATTCCAGCCAATTTTGTGTTGCAAAAAGTCAAACAGCGCTCCTTCCCTTCCGATCTCTGCCATGCGCCGAAACAGTGGTTCCCCCCCCACATATCAGGTATCAGCGTGCTCAGGACAAATTGCACAATAACTTTTGCAGTCCAATTTCTCCTGTTACCCTTGGTAAAATAAAAAAATTGGACCTGAAGTAATTTTTTTGTGAAAAAAAAATTAAATGTTCATTTTTTTTTTTAATCATTCAAAAAATTCCTGTGAAGCATCTGAAGGGTTAATAAACTTCTTGAATGTGGTTTTGAGCACCTTAAGAGGTGCAGTTTTTAGAATGGTGTCACTTTTGGGTATTTTCTATCATATAGACCCCTCAAAGTGGCTTCAAATGTGATGTGGTCCGTAAAAATAAAATGGTGTTGCAAAAATGAGAAATCGCTGGTCAACTTTTAACCCTTATAACTTCCTAACAAAAAAAAATTTGGGTTTCAAAATTGTGCTGATGTAAACTAAACATATGTGAAATGTCACTTATTAACTTTTTTGAGTGCCGTATCTCTGTGATTTAAGGGCATAAAAATTCAAAGTTGGAAAATTGCGAAATTTTCAAAATTTTCGCCAAATTTCCGTTTTTTTCACAAATAAGCGCAAGTTATATGAATGAAATTTTACCGCTAGCATGAAGTACAATATGTCACGAGAAAAAAGTCAGAATCACCGGGATCCATAGAAGCGTTTCAGAGTTATGACCTCATAAAGGGACAGTGGTCAGAATTGTAAAAATTGGCCCGGTCATGAAGGTGCAAACCACCCTTGGGGGTGAAGGGGTTAAAATGACATCCTTAGGGTATGTGCACACGCTGCGGATTCTGCTGCGGATCCGCAGCGGATTTGGCCCTGCGGATCCGCAGCAGATCCACAAACAATGTACAGTACCATATGCAAAATAAACAGGAAGACCTGCGCTAAAAGGGTTAAATCGAGGCTACAAAAGTAAACAAATGATAGTCACAGGCACCCCTAAGTAAACATACACCAGCTCAACAAAAGTGCAAGCTCCAAATACAATGGATAGTTGCACATAAAACAGTAATCATTAAATACTCGTCCTCAAGGGAACAGGCATGCACTCACCAGAGAAACGATGATGATAATGAAAGCAAAGGCTGAGCACGTCCCGGCATGAACAGGGACATAAATGACAAAACCAGCAGGAGTTGCATACCAGCAGAGGTGACCACAATGCCGGGTGATAATGTGCTGCCAAGATAAGAAGCGTTTGCAGCAGCTTCTCGTGTACATACTCCTTGTGGAAATGGCTCTAGGACTAACAGCAGACGCCAGCCCCGCTGCTGGGATCAGAAAGGCGCCTGTGCTCGCTCTGGCCCACTCCCTGCCAGGACTAAAGATGGCCGCCTACGTGTCTCTGGCTTGTTTCCGCCTTTTGCTTTTCACAGGCGCGCACACCAGACTTTTGTCGTTGTGGACGCGCCTGAGGAGGTGCAGGGCCAGGCAACAGGATGGGAAGTTGAGCTCAGGTAAGGAGGACGGTCGCCATGCTTTGCAGGACAGCGAGGACGAGGCGTGAGAGGACGCACGCAGGGGGCAGCCGGTGACCCGCAGTCCTTGGCTGTCAGTGGAGTGGAGATATCGCCGGACTGCGCCTCATAGCACTGGCTGGTGATGGCTGCGGACAGTCCGTGCTGTAGAGTGCTGCTTCATCATACATAGTGTCCACACAAAGGCTGTGCTTGTGTCACTGCCTCCAGTAGAATGGACACCGTGTACCCATCCCCCTTACCAGAGCAATAGTTCCTAACAAGACTGGCAGAGTGGTCCCCTACCAGTGATTGGCCAGTGCCCCATAACAAGACCGGCAGAGTGGTCCCCTACCAGTGATTGTCCAGTGCCCCATAACAAGACTGGCAGAGTGTTCCCCTACCAGTGATTGCCCTAGTGCCCCCATAACAAGACCGGCAGAGTGGTCCCTTATCAGTGATTGTCCTAGTGCCCCCATAACAAGACCAGCAGAGTGGTCCCCTACCAGTGATTGTCCAGTGCCCCATTACAAGACCGGCAGAGTGGTCCCCTACCAGTGATTGTCCAGTGCCCCCATAACAAGACTGGCAGAGTGTTCCCCTACCAGTGATTGCCCTAGTGCCCCCATAACAAGACTGGCAGAGTGGTCCCCTACCAGTGATTGGCCAGTGCCCCCATAACAAGACTGGCAGAGTGTTCCCCTACCAGTGATTGCCCTAGTGCCCCCATAACAAGACTGGCAGAGTGGTCCCTTACCAGTGATTGCCCTAGTGCCCCCATAACAAGACTGGCAGAGTGGTCCCCTACCAGTGATTGTCCAGTGCCCCCATAACAAGACTGGCAGAGTGGTCCCCTACCAGTGATTGTCCAGTGCCCCATTACAAGACCGGCAGAGTGGTCCCTTATCAGTGATTGTCCAGTGCCCCCATAACAAGACCAGCAGAGTGGTCTCATACCAGTGATTGTCCAGTGCCCCCATAACAAGATTGGTAGAGTGGTCCCTTACCAGTGATTGTCCAGTGCCCCATTACAAGACCGGCAGAGTGGTCCCCTACCAGTGATTGTCCAGTGCCCCCATAACAAGACTGGCAGAGTGGTCCCCTACCAGTGATTGTCCAGTGCCCCCATAACAAGACTGGCAGAGTGTTCCCCTACCAGTGATTGCCCTAGTGCCCCCATAACAAGACTGGCAGAGTGGTCCCCTACCAGTGATTGTCCAGTGCCCCATTACAAGACCGGCAGAGTGGTCCCTTATCAGTGATTGTCCAGTGCCCCATAACAAGACCAGCAGAGTGGTCCCCTACCAGTGATTGTCCAGTGCCCCCATAACAAGACTGGCAGAGTGTTCCCATACCAGTGATTGCCCTAGTGCCCCCATAACAAGACTGGCAGAGTGGTCCCTTACCAGTGATTGCCCTAGTGCCCCCATAACAAGACTGGCAGAGTGGTCCCCTACCAGTGATTGTCCAGTGCCCCCATAACAAGACTGGCAGAGTGGTCCCCTACCAGTGATTGTCCAGTGCCCCATTACAAGACCGGCAGAGTGGTCCCTTATCAGTGATTGTCCAGTGCCCCATAACAAGACCAGCAGAGTGGTCCCCTACCAGTGATTGTCCAGTGCCCCCATAACAAGACTGGCAGAGTGTTCCCCTACCAGTGATTGCCCTAGTGCCCCCATAACAAGACTGGCAGAGTGGTCCCTTACCAGTGATTGCCCTAGTGCCCCCATAACAAGACTGGCAGAGTGGTCCCCTACCAGTGATTGTCCAGTGCCCCCATAACAAGACTGGCAGAGTGGTCCCCTACCAGTGATTGTCCAGTGCCCCATTACAAGACCGGCAGAGTGGTCCCTTATCAGTGATTGTCCAGTGCCCCCATAACAAGACCAGCAGAGTGGTCTCATACCAGTGATTGTCCAGTGCCCCCATAACAAGACTGGTAGAGTGGTCCCTTACCAGTGATTGTCCAGTGCCCCATTACAAGACCGGCAGAGTGGTCCCCTACCAGTGATTGTCCAGTGCCCCCATAACAAGACTGGCAGAGTGTTCCCCTACCAGTGATTGCCCTAGTGCCCCCATAACAAGACTGGCAGAGTGTTCCCCTACCAGTGATTGCCCTAGTGCCCCCATAACAAGACTGGCAGAGTGGTCCCTTACCAGTGATTGCCCTAGTGCCCCCATAACAAGACTGGCAGAATGGTCTCCTACCAGTGATTGTCCAGTGCCCCCATAACAAGACTGGCAGAGTGGTCCCCTACCAGTGATTGCCCTAGTGCCTCCATAATAAGACAGTGGTCCCTTACCAGTGATTGCCCTAGTGCCTCCATACCAAGACTGGCAGAGTGGTCCCCTACCAGTGATTGTCCAGTGCCCCCATAACAAGACTGGCAGAGTGGTCCCCTACCAGTGATTGCCCTAGTGCCTCCATAATAAGACAGTGGTCCCTTACCAGTGATTGCCCTAGTGCCTCCATACCAAGACTGGCAGAGTGGTCCCCTACCAGTGATTGTCCAGTGCCCCCATAACAAGACTGGCAGAGTGTTCCCCTACCAGTGATTGCCCTAGTGCCCCCATAACAAGACTGGCAGAGTGGTCCCTTACCAGTGATTGCCCTAGTGCCCCCATAACAAGACCAGCAGAGTGGTCCCCTACCAGTGATTGTCCAGTGCCCCCATAACAAGACTGGCAGAGTGTTCCCCTACCAGTGATTGCCCTAGTGCCCCCATAACAAGACTGGCAGAGTGGTCCCTTACCAGTGATTGCCCTAGTGCCCCCATAACAAGACTGGCAGAGTGGTCCCCTACCAGTGATTGTCCAGTGCCCCCATAACAAGACTGGCAGAGTGGTCCCCTACCAGTGATTGTCCAGTGCCCCATTACAAGACCGGCAGAGTGGTCCCTTATCAGTGATTGTCCAGTGCCCCCATAACAAGACCAGCAGAGTGGTCTCATACCAGTGATTGTCCAGTGCCCCCATAACAAGACTGGTTGAGTGGTCCCTTACCAGTGATTGTCCAGTGCCCCATTACAAGACCGGCAGAGTGGTCCCCTACCAGTGATTGTCCAGTGCCCCCATAACAAGACTGGCAGAGTGGTCCCCTACCAGTGATTGTCCAGTGCCCCCATAACAAGACTGGCAGAGTGTTCCCCTACCAGTGATTGCCCTAGTGCCCCCATAACAAGACTGGCAGAGTGGTCCCTTACCAGTGATTGCCCTAGTGCCCCCATAACAAGACTGGCAGAATGGTCTCCTACCAGTGATTGTCCAGTGCCCCCATAACAAGACTGGCAGAGTGGTCCCCTACCAGTGATTGCCCTAGTGCCTCCATAATAAGACAGTGGTCCCTTACCAGTGATTGCCCTAGTGCCTCCATACCAAGACTGGCAGAGTGGTCCCCTACCAGTGATTGTCCAGTGCCCCCATAACAAGACTGGCAGAGTGGTCCCCTACCAGTGATTGCCCTAGTGCCTCCATAATAAGACAGTGGTCCCTTACCAGTGATTGCCCTAGTGCCTCCATACCAAGACTGGCAGAGTGGTCCCTTACCAGTGATTGCCCTAGTGCCCCCATAACAAGATTGGCAGAGTGGTCCCCTACCAGTGATTGTCCAGTGCCCCCATAACAAGATTGGCAGAGTGGTCCCTTACCAGTGATTGCCCTAGTGCCCCCATAACAAGACTGGCAGAGTGGTCCCCTACCAGTGATTGTCCAGTGCCCCCATAACAAGACTGGCAGAGTGGTCCCCTACCAGTGATTGCCCTAGTGCCTCCATAATAAGACAGTGGTCCCTTACCAGTGATTGCCCTAGTGCCCCCATAACAAGACTGGCAGAGTTGTCCCCTACCAGTGATTGCCCTAGTGCTTCCTTACCAGTGATTGTCCAGTGCCCCCATAACAAGACTGGCAGAGTGGGCCCCTTACCAGTGATTGCCCTAGTGCCTCCATAACAAGACTGGCAGAGTGGTCCCCTTACCAGTGATTGCCCTAGTGCCCCCATAATAAGACAGTGGTCCCTTACCAGTGATTGTCCAGTGCCCCCATAACAAGACTGGCAGAGTGGTCCCCTACCAGTGATTGCCCTAGTGCTTCCTTACCAGTGATTGTCCAGTGCCCCCATAACAAGACTGGCAGAGTGGGCCCCTTACCAGTGATTGCCCTAGTGCCTCCATAACAAGACTGGCAGAGTGGTCCCCTTACCAGTGATTGCCCTAGTGCCCCCATAATAAGACAGTGGTCCCTTACCAGTGATTGTCCAGTGCCCCCATAACAAGACTGGCAGAGTGGTCCCCTTACCAGTGATTGCCCTAGTGCCCCCATAATAAGACAGTGGTCCCTTACCAGTGATTGTCCAGTGCCCCCATAACAAGACTGGCAGAGTGGTCCCCTACCAGTGATTGCCCTAGTGCTTCCTTACCAGTGATTGTCCAGTGCCCCCATAACAAGACTGGCAGAGTGGGCCCCTTACCAGTGATTGCCCTAGTGCCTCCATAACAAGACTGGCAGAGTGGTCCCCTTACCAGTGATTGCCCTAATGCCCCCATAATAAGACAGTGGTCCCTTACCAGTGATTGTCCAGTGCCCCCATAACAAGACTGGCAGAGTGGTCCCCTTACCAATGATTGCCCTAGTGTCCCCATAACAAGACACAGAGTGGTCCCTTACCAGTGAGCCCTAGTGCCTCCATAACAATAACAATTATGTTCCTTTCTTACAATAGCTGGTCCCAGTGCCCCCATAACAGGAGTCAGCAGAGTTGTCCCCTACCAGAACACGTCTGATTCAGTGTCTCTCCGGGAGATCTCTCCTTGTATCCGCTGCCTCCTGCTTTGTTAGATTTGATGCCTTTATTAATTGATGGATCTTTCTGGTTTGGGTTATTACATATTTACATTATATTTTGTGGCTTACGTAACATTTTTAGCATAAGGTCAGTTTAGGTGTGCGCTGGCGCGGCCCATGGTGTTTGTCTAGGCTCGTCATTTCTGTCTACAGTTTATAACACTTTTCACATTTTCTTTAAAAAGAAAAATGAGGTCAGAGATCGGCATGAACAGAGTGAGCGGTAACGCCATATCACCATGTACATGTACTCTGACCTCTGTGAGCCCGGACCTGGTTTATGGCTGTACCGTACCTATATATGTAGGTAACTTTGCTCCAGTGACTGGAGAACATACATTGTATCAACTACCCTTGTGATTGGGATTTGTGATCACAACCTCTCATTCGGTCAGATGGCCACACCTTAGTGACAAGTAGAATAGTATCCCCAATTATCAATGTATTCATTCATTACAAGGAGGGATACAGTGAGGGAAAAAAGTATTTGGTCAGCCACCAATTGTGCAAGTTCTCCCACTTAAAAAGATGAGAGAGGCCTGTAATTGACATCATAGGTAGACCACAACTATGAGAGTCAAAATGAGAAAACAAATCCAGAAAATCACCTTGTCTGGTTTGGCAAGATTTATTTAGCAAATTATGGGGGAAAATAAGTATTTGGTCACCTAAAAACATGCAAGATTTCTGGCTCTCACAGACCTGTAACTTCTTCTTTAAGAGGCTCCTCTGTCCTCCACTCATTACCTGTAGTAATGGCAGCTGTTTGAACTTGTTAGTATAAAAGACACCGTCCACAACCTCAAACAGTCACACTCCAAACTCCACTATGGTGAAGACCAAAGAGCTGTCGAACGACACCAGAAACAAAACTATAGCCCTGCACCAGGCTGGGAAGACTGAATCTGCAATAAGCAAGCAGCTTGGTCTGATGAAATCAACTGTGGGAGCAATAATAAGAAAATGGAAGACATACAAGACCACTGATAATCTCCCTCGATCTGGGGCTCCACACAAAATCTCACCCTGTGGGGTCAAAATGATCACAACAACAGTGAGCAAAAATCCCAGAGCCACACAGGGTGACCTAGTGAATGACCTGCATAGAACTGGGACCACCGTAACAAAGGCTACCATCAGTAAAACACTACGCTTCCTGGACTCGGATCCTGCAGTGCCAGACGTGTCCCCCTGCTTAAGCCAGTACATGTCTGGGCCCATCTGAAGTTTGCTAGAGAGCATTTGGATTATCCAAAAGAGTATTGGGAGAATGTCATATGATATAATGAAACCAAAGTAGGACTGTTTGGTAGAAATAAAACTCGTTGTGTTTGGAGGAGACAGAATGCTGAGTTGCATGCAAAGAACACCATACCTACTGTGAAGCATTGGGGTGGCAACATCATGCTTTGGGGCTGTTTCTCTGCAAAGGGACCAGGACGACTGATCCGTGTACATGAAAGAATGAATGGGGTCATGTATCGTGAGATTTCGAGTGCAAACCTCCTTCTATTATCAAGGGCATTGAAAATGAAGCGTGGATGGGTCTTTCAGCTTTATATTGTTACCAAGCACATTGCCAGGGCAACAAAGGAGTGGCTTCGTAAGAAGCATATGAAGGTCCTGGAGTGGCCTAGCCAGTCTCCAGATCTCAACCCCATAGAAAACCTTTGGAGGGATTTGAAAGTCAGTGTTACCCAGCGACAGGCCCAAAACATCACTGCTGTAGAGGAGATCTGCATGGAGGAATGGGCCAATATACCACCAACAGTGTGTTCCAACCTTGTGAAGACTTACAGAAAACGTTTGACCTCTGTCATTGCCAACAAAGGATATATAACAAAATATTGAGATGAACTTTTGTTAATGACCAAATACTTATTTCCCACCATAATTTTCAAAATAAATCTTACCAAATCAGACAAGGTGATTTTCTGGATTTGTTTTCTCATTTTGACTCTCATAGTTGTGGTCTACCTATGATGTCAATTACAGGCCTCTCTCATCTTTTTACGTGGGAGAACTTGCACCATTGGTGGCTGACTAAATACTTTTTTCCCCACTGTATTATTGGGATAACACAACACTGAGTCCTAAGAAAAGATTACCCAGTATTGTTACTTAATGTGAACCTGTCAGCAGGGCTGTGGAGTCGGAGTCGGTATAAAATGGACCGACTCCGACTCCTAAAATATATAATAAATTGGGTACAGTAGTTCAATGCAGGATGTGCTGAATATTTTTTCATAGGAATTTGGGAAAGTTATGAAATGTCCTATAAATGGGTGTTCTATTCCTGATCTAAGGCTACATTCACACAAAAACAGGTTCTTGCTATTGCAATGGACAGTGCTTCAAACATAAGTACAATTAAGCTGATGAATGAAAGTAATGACCAACAGCTAGAAGAAAATTTAGGATTCAGTATGTTTGAGATGGAAGGCCACAGTGCTGTTCATGTAACTGAGGAACAAACAGAGATTACAACAGAAGAACAGCAAAATTATACTTTAGAAATAGATGATCTTGTTGATGCTGCTTCAAAACACTTTCATATTCATCACATGCGCTGTGTTGTGCACACGCTGCAGCTGGCAATAAGAGGTAGTTTGCAAGAGGGACATGCTGGAAATCTGATTGGAAAAGTGAGGAAATTGGTTATTGCCACCAGAACCCCTGAAATTGATTCCATCTGGAAGAGACGTGCTGGGAAAGGGGCAATTGTCGATCAAGCCACTCGTGGGGCAGCACTTATTTAATGATTGTGCGATTGCTTGAACTAAAACCGTTTCTTATAGATATGACGAACCCTCAGGTAACGCTAAATGAAGGTCAATGGACACAGGTGGCAGAATTGAAGGAATTGCTTAATCACCCATTTACCGTGACAAAAAAAATTCAAGCTGAGGATTTATCTCCTGGCATTTTCATAAGGGAGTGGAAGAACTTGCTATTTTGCCTGTCCCAAAGAGGAGGTTTAATCGCAGATGGCAATTCTGCTTCAATGAAATGGAGGGAGACACTGCTATTGGGAAAATAAAATTTTTCTGGCAGCTGTTTATGTGGATCCAAGTCATCGTATACTGCTTGATGATCAACAGCTTACTAAAGGAAAAGAAGCTCTGACTGAGGTAGCAGTTAGGATGAGTGGCCTACAGGAGGACTGCCAGGCGCAAGAGGACTTGGGTCCTGACAGTGCTACTGCTGTCATATCTTCATCCTCATCAGATGAGGAGTTTGACTGACAAGTATTTGGATGACATGGAGCAGGCAAAGCGTTGCCGCAAGGAAAAAAGATTTCACTCCGTCTCCTATAGCAAGCAGATTGACCATATTTCAGCAAAATGTTTCACTTGCTCTCAAAGAAATAGAAAAATTCAACCGTTCAGCAAAACTGACTGTGCATGAGGCAATTCCTTTATACCCGGAAATTGTTAGAGATGTTGCCCGAGTGGTTACAGCTTTGCCTCCAACCCAAGTTACTGTAGAGAGGTTGTTCTCTGGCCTTAAAATTATTAGGTCAGATTTGAGGTCATCTATGAAGGAGGATCTGATTGAGGCAATTCTATTTCTGAGAACAAATTCATAAACAGCACAAATGTTATTTAGTATGTTTCTGTTGAAAACTGTAGCAAAAGGTGGCTACTTTGAAGAACCTAGAATATAAGACATACAGTATTTTCAGTTGTTTCACACTTTTTTGTTAATTATATAATTCCACATGTGTAAATTCATAGTTTTGATGCCTTCAGGGTGAATCTACAATTTTCATAGTCATGAAAATAAAGAAAACTCTTTGAATAAGAAGGTGTGTCCAAACTTTTGGTCTGTACTGTATATACAGGGGTTGGACAAAATAATGGAAACACCTAACGTTTTGGCATCATAATCTTCGAACATGTTATAAACATGGAATCTGTGACATATGGTAATGTTTTGTAGTTGATTATTTGTGTTATGTGATATGTGTATGTAAATGAACTGTTTTGCAGAATTGTAAGAACATTGATGAAAACCTGATAACAATGGCAGACCTCTCGGATTTTCAAAGAGGCCAAATTGTTGGTGCTTGTATGGCAGGCGCTAGTGTAACAGAAAGTGCCCAAATGCTTGGCGTGTCAAGATGTACTGTCTCCAAAGTAAGGCTGGTTTCACACTTGCGTTTTTTTGCAAAAAAAAGCATGCGTTTTTTCCCCCTATCTTTTACATGGGTGCGCATACACATGCGTTTATACGTGTTTGTATGCGCATGCGTTTTTTTTTGTAGTGTGCGCTCAGGTGCACAAAATGCATCTTGTTGCATTTTTTGTGCGTCCGACCTGTCCCAAAAAAACGCATGTGCACGCAATGCGTTTTTTTTCACCCAAACACCCATTATAGTCTATGGGTGCGCTGACGTGTGCATGGTAATGCGCACGTCAGTGCAAAAAAAGCATGCGTTTTTAAAAAAAAAAAAAAATGCGCCTAAACCCGCAAAAAAACGCACACAAACGCATGATGCGTTATTTATGTGCGTTTGCACTGCGCACGGTGCGCAGCGCAAAAAAAGCAAGTGTTAAAGTAGCCTGATGACTGCGTTTGAAAGAGAAGGAAAAATGTCCGCAGCGAAGCACAGGTCTGGCCAAAAGTCGAAGTTGACTGAGAGAGACCGTCGGACTCTAAAGCGAATTGTGAGAGAGGATCACAAGACCACGACTCCGCAAATCACTGCTGAGCTCAATGAACACCTACAGAACCCAGTTTTCACGAAAACTGTTCGTCGGGAGCTGCACAAATCTGGATTCCACGGAAGAGCTGCAATTCGAAAGCCGCTGCTCTCAATGACAAATGTTTCCAAGCGTTTAGAGTGGTGTAGAAACCTCCAGAATTGGTCCCTCGAGCAGTGGAAACGTGATATTCTCAGACGAATCATCGTTTACCCTATTTCCGACCTCCGGCCGAGTGTACGTTTGGAGACAGCCGAAAAGCTTTCCATCCAGACTGCATTCTCCCAACCGTAGAACATGGCGGAGGTTCTGTGATGATCTGGGGTGCTATTTCGTGGAGATCCGCCGGGCCAATGATATCCCTTCATGGAAGAATTAACAGCCACGATTATTTAGGCATTTTGGGCGACCAAGTGCATCCTATGGTTCAAGCACTGTTCCCGGAGGGGAACGCCATCTTTCAGGATGATAATGCACCAATTCATACAGCTAGAATCATTAAAGCATGGCACAACGAACATTGTAATGAACTTGAGCATCTCTGCTGGCCCCCACAATCCCCAGACCTCAACATTATTGAGCATTTATGGCTGATTTTAGAGATTCAAGTTAGACGTCGCTTTCCGCCGCCATTGTCGCTCAAAGAACTGTTTGGTGTTTTAACTGAAGAATGGGCTACAATTCCTTTGGAAACAATTCACACCTTGTATGAATCCATACCTCGGAGAATTGAGGCTGTAATCACCGCAAAAGGTGGACCTACACCATATTAATCTAACTTTTGTTGATGTTTCCAGGTGTTTCCATTATTTTGTCCAACCCCTGTATGTATATGTGTGTGTGTGTAATATATATTTGATATTACATAGTGTATTACATATTTACAATTTATTAGTTTTTTGTGTTCTAATGTTGCAGTCCAATAAATATATATTATGTTCTATCTAAATATCTTGATTATTGTATCATAAAAATGATTAAATGTCTGATGTTCACGTTGTACTACAATAAATTTTTCACTTAAATATAAGCAATATACACTCACTGGCCACTTTATTAGGTACACCATGCTAGTAAGGGGTTGGACCCCCTTTTGCCTTCAGAACTGCCTCAATTCTTCGTGGCAGAGATTCAACAAGGTGCTGGAAGCATTCCTCAGAGATTTTGGACCATATTGACATGATGGCATCACACAGTTGGCGCAGATTTGTCGGCTGCACATCCCTGATGCGAATCTCCCGTTCCACCACATCCCAAAGATGCTCTATTGGATTGAGATCTGGTGACTGAGGAGGCCATTTGAGTACAGTAAACTCATTGTCATGTTCAAGAAACCAATCTGAGATGATTCGAGCTTTATGACATGGCGCATTATCCTGCTGAAAGTAGCCATCAGATGTTGGGTACATTGTGGTCATAAAGGGATGGACATGGTCAGCAACAATACTCAGGTAGGCTGTGGCGTTGCAACGATGCTCAATTGGTACCAAGGGGCCCAAAGAGTGCCCAGAAAAAATTCCCCACACCATGACACCACCACCACCACCACCAGCCTGAACCGTTGATACAAGGCAGGATGGATCCATGCTTTCATGTTGTTTACGCCAAATTCTGACCCTACCATCCGAATGTCGCAGCAGAAATCGAGACTCATCAGACCAGGCAACGTTTTTCCAATCTTCTACTGTCCAATTTCGATGAGCTTGTGCAAATTGTAGCCTCAGTTTCCTGTTCTTAGCTGAGAGGAGTGGTACCCAGTGTGGTCTTCTGCTGCTGTAGCCCATCTGCCTCAAAGTTCGACGCACTGTGCGTTCAGAGATGCTCTTCTGCCTACCTTGGTTGTAACGGGTGGCAATTTGAGTCACTGTTGCCTTTCTATCAGCTCGAACTAGTCTGCCCATTCTCCTCTGACCTCTGGCATCAACATGGCATTTCCGGCCACAGAACTGCCGCTCACTGGATTTTTTTTCTTTTTCGGACCATTCTCTGTAAACCCTAGACATGGTTGTGCGTGAAAATCCCAGTAGATCAGCAGTTTCTGAAATTCTCAGACCAGCCCTTCTGGCACCAACAATCATGCCACGTTCAAAGGCACTCAAATCACCTTTCTTCCCCATACTGATGCTCGGTTTGAACTGCAGGAGATTGTCTTGACCATGTCTACATGCCTAAATGCACTGAGTTGCCGCCATGTGATTGGCTGATTAGAAATTAAGTCTTAACACACAGTTGGACAGGTGTACCTAATAAAGTGGCTAGTGAGTGTATGTGGGAGTCGGAGTCGTGGAGTTGGAGTCGGAGTAAGGGAAATTGAGGAGTCGGAGTGGCAGGTTTGGCTTACCGACTCCACAGCCCTGCCTGTCAGCACTTTTGGCCGCTCTGCCTTTCAAGGCTTTTCTGTAGCATTCTATGATGCTGTACATAAGCCCCCGGTCCGACCTGAAAGACAAGAAAAATAAGTTTTATTATACTCACCTGGGGGGATGGTTTGATGCGGTCCGGTCCGATGGGTGTCGCAGGTTCAGGTCCTGCACCTCCCATCTTCTTGCGACACCGCTCTCCTGCTTGCTTCATCGCTCCCGGCACTGCACTTCTGTGCAGGCGTACTTCTCTGCCCTTTGAGGGCAGAGCAAAATACTGCAGTGCGCAGGCGCCGGGGGAAAAGTCAGAGAGGCAAAGAAGTACCCCTGCGCAGAAGTGTAATGCCGGGATCGATGAAGTAAGCAAGAGGGACAGCGTTGCAAGATGATGGGAGGCGCCGGACCCGGACCTGCGACACCCATCGGACCAGACCGCATCGAACCGCCACCGCCCCAGGGTGAGTATAATAAATGCTGTAGATAAGCCCTTAAAGGCAGTGGCTGCATCTTATAGCGGCCAAAACATCCTCTTAAAATATTGTAGTCATCACTTTATCACTGTGTACGTACAATTGCTCATTTTGCCCTTCTACCTAGCTAAATCTTGTTTTATACATAATGGCGACTAACTGCACCACGGGCCTCAATGCAGAGCGGGCTAGGGGAGCGCTTACAGCCGCCGCTCTGTATTCTCAGATCTGTGGCTAAAACCTGGCAGGGGCAATAAAGTTAATTTTCTTCCTGCAGCGTTCGTCTAAGTGCAGGCGCCTGGCAGGTTTAGAACGTTATTATCCTGCAGATTGGCACCATATCTGCAGGTTAATTGCATTTCTTTTGGTGACAGGTTCCCTTTAAGACATTTTTTTGCATCCACGTTTCTCCCAAACCGTCCTGAGTAATAACTACATCTATAGTAATGATTTTCTCAGATTGATGGAAATGGGACATACCAGTACAGATTGTTCTGGGCATTAATGATATTTATATAGGAGTTGTTTTTCCATTGCAATTGTTGTCAATACATCTGTTCCAATACAGAAGAAACATTTAGTCGTATATCCAATTAGTACAAAATCAGGATGATTCAATTGACCGAAAATGTTTTTGGTTACTTTGCCCTGATGAACCCTTACACTTCTAGGGACTGACCAGGCTGATGATATAGATGCCATACAGGTTAAGTCATCAGCATCAAACTGGTGGGGGTACGACTCCCAGCAACTGCACCGATCTTCTCTTTTTCGGTGGTCTCCGGGTTTAAACAGAATGGAGCCGTCACAGTGCAGCTCCATTTATTGTGTACTGGCCGGTTTGTAGAACTGCAGCTTTCTTTTCCATAGGAGCTGATCTGCAGTATGTCTTCTAAAACAGTGGAGCTTTGCTGTTCCTCTCAACATTCAACTGATGGGGATGAAAACAGCTGATCAAAGTGGGTGCCAGGTGTTGACCCCCCACCAATCTGTTTAAAATTGTTAATTTATCCTAAGGAAAATTCATCAGTATCACTTGCCTGGACAACCTCATTAAGTAAATTGGAGTTTAGGAAAGCTTTTCTTTTATAGTGCAAAAATCTCCATAAGTTGATTGTACGTGTTCTTTATCCCCCAAGGTTGTCTGTAAGCTATTAGATAAATATGAAACTCGGTACAAATAATGCATTGTGTTTATTTTCCAGTTGTGATGATCTTTTTGGGGAAGTCCCTGAATTGTTATTCCGACACATCATGCGGTAGATGGGGTGTTTTTTTTTCTCTCCCATGTGTTCTCTCATACTTTTCTCCAAAGCACATGTGTAAGGTAACAAGCAGGAACGCGAGATGCAGTGACGGGACGCAGGCAGAGCAGGGTTTAACAGGTTTATTTACAGGTGGATACTCCACGCAGGGAGGGTAAAAGGTTAAACAATATAAATGACAATGGATTTTGCAAGGTGAGGTACAACAGTACAAGCTCAGTAGCAAGCGTGTTAGGAAGTCCTAAATCTGCAGCTCCGGCTGCGTACTCAATTGCGCCGACAGCGGCTGGCGCGATGTCGTTTCCAGTGGGGCCAAGTATATGACAACACCCCATCTTCTGGTGACAGCAGTCGGTTTCCGGTACCTTCCACTGCCCCTAGTTCATATACTGTTGTGGCTAAACAACGGTGAGGGCCACAGTCCTGTATGAGCCCAGAGTAGCTATGCAAGTATAAAAGGCCAAGTCAAGTCACAAGTGTCTGGGGCAGAAATTCACTAGCACGATCAGGGTGTAGGTTATGGTCTCGCTCCCGGTCTCTTTCAGGCGGCACACGCATGGTACTCGCGAACCTCAAGTGTCTGGTTCCTGGCTTTGTCGGTCACCGGGCACGCACTGCCCGTCTCTCTCTCTCTGGTCCCCGCGGCAGGTGACAGCGGTCGCTGGTCTGTGTGGGGCTGGTGCTTCCTGGACGGAGCACTCCTCTCGCTGCTGCAACACCCAGCTCAGCTCTGCTCTGTGTGCACGGCTCTGCTCTGCTAACATGGCTCTGCTCTGCATGGTTCTATCTGCAGGCGACGGACGCTCCTTCCATATGGCCTGTCGCCAGACCGGTACTCTCTGATGGGGGAAGCAGAGCGCACTGCTCCACACGGGCGCCAGACTGCCCCGCTTTTTCCTTTTATACCTCTTCTGCTGTGCACACTTTTCTGGCTCTCCCCGCCCCCTCCTGTCAGCAGGAAGCTCCGTCTCTTCCTTCCCTCCTGCAGCAGGGGAAGGTCCGCCTCTCTCAGGCTTCCCCCCGGAAAAAGGATGCCGCCTTTTTAGTTCCGGACCCGGCATGCAGGTACCCGCGGTTCGGTCAGCCTCCTTACATTACACATGAACACCACTTCTCTGGTCCAGGTTCTATGTATACAGTAGGAAAATCATAATTTCTTCTTATGCCAAAGTGACACACTTTTTGTATACTTCTTGCCATTTGTATGCTGTAAATACCAAATGATCTAAGCCTTGACCATATTTCAGATTTAGCCATTAGTATGATACAGAATATTAGTAAATATATTCATAGTATAATATTTGGTCACATCAATATCTGTAAGTCAAAACCAGGAGTGGGTGATAAATATAGAAGTGGTGACGTGTTTCTATTAGACTTTTCCTCTGACTGTTCCTCTCCTGGTTTTGGCTTACAGATACTGAGGTAAAATACTGATGTGTGAATGTGGCCTTAAAGTGAATATATGCCACTGATTCTGGAATAGATTTACTTATTCTTCTGTGTCCCTCTGATCCAAAGTTATGCCTCCCCCCACAATAATAAAGATGCAAATGTTTCCTTGACCCAGCCGGGGTGTGTGCCACAGAACTTCTATTTCATCTCCAGGGTCGGCCAGTCAGAACATGGTCGCATCCACAGAGAAACTCAGAGACATATTCCAGTTAGTTGAAGCGAAATTTTGCACCCTTATTACCGAGGGGCATTACTATGGAACGGAGGAGCACATAAGACAAAGAAAAACGGTTCCAGAATCAGTGGAGCCGCAGCTATTGAAGGAGGATATCGGTTTAAATAAAATATTTAAAAAACAAAAAACCTGTAAAAGGTCCTCTTCAATTTTTTATATACAAAGACCTGTGACATATACAGTAGTTAAGACTTGCAGTAGGTAGCCATAAGGTTCGTCAGCAAGGGATAGCCTCATTTAATCTGTGAGTGTTCCTGGTAGAAAAATGACGACCATAACATTGTGGATGTTGTATTTTTCCCCAAAAATATTTTGGCCTATAGTTTGGATTTTCAATCCTCCAACATGTCAAGTTATGCTGTGGATTTGACTCTTTGCAATGCAAACAAAACCTGCACGATTTTATTTGGAGTTTTCTACTGCAGAAATCAACAGCAGATCAGCCCTATTTGCACATAATCTAGAGGCACTCTGATTACACTTTGCCCTATCACCTTCTCTACTATTTATATGTCAGTCTCTGGTAGACATACACTTCTACTTCCAACCGTCAGTTGCTTGTGTCACATATGGTTAAAGCCTCTAAAAGCCGTTGTGCTCTGAAAAGTTGTTCCAGAGTGATAAGGATTAGTGTTTAATAATTGTGGTGGTGACACATTTTTAGAGCACTCATAAATCTGCTGCACAGCTATGTCCTGAGGAAGCAGAAACGTTAAGAAGATTAAATGTCTGTGGCTATAAAGCTGCTTACAACCATACAGGTGCAGTCTGGAGCCCCATACTTTCAGGAGAAAACACAGATATCTTTTATCTGAACAGCAATAGTCACCATTCTACAAGGCTGTTAACATGCACAGCTGGATGTACGTATATGGTATATAACATGTGTACAGCCACGGAAAAAAGTTTAGCGACTGATACAGGTTCTGCTTTTCTCAAACTTGTCCCCCCCGGAAAAAGGCACAGCGCCGAAACGCGCGTAGGGGCGGGTGGCACCACAGATGCAAAGGTAACCTAGGCGTTTAACCATTTACTTACTCTGGTTGCTCAGCACAATTTATCCGTGATAGGTATACAGCCTTCCTGGCTTCAGTTTTTTTCTTTTTATAACCCTTGTGTATTTGGTTCACTATATACCTTGCTCATATTTCAGGGTACACTGACTGCACTATTGCACATGCACTTTGAGGAAATCAGTTTCTTATACTAACATGCCTGCTGGTTTACCAAATTTTCTTTTTGCTGTGGTTCCATCCTTTCAGCTCACAACTGTAATATCCCTACTTATTTATTTCATGTTATATTGATGTTTCTAATAAAATTTCATATTTTTATTACTTGGTTCTTTATGGTGCTTTTTTTATATGATTTCTCTTTTTCACAAACTTTGCTTCTTCAGCACTTTTGGATCTGTTATTCAGATGGTTGCTGAAATACAACTATATGTATTTGATAAGTTTTTACACTTTTATTGATACACAGATCAAGTTTATGCACAGACTCCATATTTACAGTGGGGGTCTGCCATTGCTCAAAAATACTATGGTATGAATGGCATATTTTTTATCTATGACACAACAGTCTCCAACGCACAACATTGACAGCGCCTATTTAGCCGTATCTGCATCAGCGCTTAAAAATCTTCCTGGCCTTTATGGTTCTGAAAACCCTTATTGGTCCTGAAGATGCTGGACTTTTCAAATTTGCTTTAAATCCAGGAATGTGAATTGCGGATTGTAAAGTCCATTATTTAGTTGAGCCGTGAAGAATCAGAACCTCAGTGATGTGGACATACAACATGTGACTGTGGTGTGCTGGGAGGAATACTATTGCGTCCTCCCAGGTTTGGCGTAACTTGTCAAGAGCACAGAATATTTATGACCAGAGATGTTCTTACAGCTTTTTGCCTATATAAACACATGAAGTTACCTGGTTATGTGTGTGTTGCAGGATGAAGGAATGGTGGATTCAGGTTGGGCTGATTGCAGTTCCTCTGCTTGCTGTTTACCTGCACATTCCTCCACCCAACCTCTCCCCGGCACTCTTCACATGGAGGTCATCCGGTGCATTTTTCACATTCCAAGAACAACGGATCTTTTATAGAGGTATTATTTAGAGGTATAGATAAAATTCTGCTGAGGGAAATAAGCTCTTGGCCTATTAGGTGGGGAATTGTTATAGGCATGAGACGTATGTCTAGAGTCAAGGACAGGACTGGATTTCATTCCGGAAGATTAGAAACCTTTCCCAAAGCCTTATTTGTTTGTTTTTTTTTTTTTTGCCTCATAAACTGGGATTCCACCCCATCCATCGCTCTAAGCTTGTGCGCATGAAAGCTTATGCTGTTTACAGCTTTGTTTTTTTTTTTTCTTTTTAGAATCCTTTGGAGCTGTTGGAAGCTCAGATGTGGTGATTATTTTACATGGATTCCCAACATCAAGCTATGACTGGTATAAGGTAACAATAAATTAATCTCACACGGGGCTCTCCATTAATTTCCATGAGAGTTTATGGAAGCAGCTCAGAATCCGTGATCGGGTGTTTCAATAACTTCTATAGCAGCATAAATGCACAGCTACTTCTCCATTCATTCTCTGCCTGGATGCAGTGACTAGAGACTGCCTAAACAGCTGACATGTGCCCGCAATAGCCGTGGGTGGAATCGCGATTCACCCAGGCTATTAACTAGTTAAATGCCGCTGTCAAACTCTGACAGCAGCATTTAACACGAGCTTCCAGCCATCGGGCCGGAAATCCTCCCACCGGTGACACCGTCACGTCTTCTCGGGTCACCTGTTCGTTGGTATGACATCCAGAGGTCTCCTGAAGACAACTATGGTTGTCAGTGCTGGATTGTTTCGAGCGCCGCCCAGTGGTCGGCACTCAGCAAGTGAGTAATTCTTCTACATAGAGGCGATCTGATCATCGCCTTTATGTAGCAGAGCCGATCGGGCTATGGCAGCTTCTAGTCTCCTATAGAGACTATTGAAGCATGTCAAAATTAAAAAAATAAAGTCATTAAACATGTTAAAAAAATAAAAAAAAGGTTTAAATCACCCCCCCCCGCCCCATTCATAATAAAACAATAAAAAAAAATCAAATATACGCATATTTGGTATCGCCGCTTTCAGAATCGCCCGATCTCTCAATAAAAAAAGATTAACTTGATCACTAAACGGCGTAGCGAGAAAAAAGTCAAAACGCCAGAATTACATTTTTTTGGTTGCGACTTTGCAATAAATGCAATAATGGGCGTTCAAAAGATCGTATCCACACCAAATTGGTATCAATAAAAACGTCAGCTCAGCACGCAAAAAATAAGCCCTCACCTGACCCAAGGTAAAACCAATGGTGTCATTCAAAAGTACATCTCGTCCTGCAAAAAACAAGCCCTCGCACGGCCATGTTGATGAAAAATAAAAAAGTTATGGCTCTGGGAAGAAGGGGAGCAAAAACAGAAACCCCAAAATGAAAAAGGGCAGGGTTTTGAAGGGGTTAAACATTTGTTAAAATATGCAATGCAATTTAGGTATATTTTTATTTATTTTTCCATTTTTAAAATGACCAATATCACATGCAAGGGACAAATACCACCGCACCATGACCAGACACCATATTACCACCACATAGTGACCTATAATACCACAAACAAGGAACAAATACAGCCACACCATGGCCAGACCACATATTACCACCACATAGTGACCGAATACTACAATAAGTGCCATTATACCCAGGAGATTTGTACTTTATATGTAGTGTCCATGTACAGGTAATACAGTGATCACCAGTGACAATATATACAGGAGCTCTGTATATAGTGTCAGTGTACAGGTTATACAGTGATCAATGACATTATACGCAGGAGCTCTGTATAAGGCATAGTGTATAGTGTCAGGGTACAGGTAACACACTGATTCACCAGTGACATCTCTAGGTGAATTCCTGCATCTTCGCTTTTCATCTTCATCCAGCACACCCACAGACCGCCATCACTTCTTCCAACTAGGGCTCGTCTCTGCAGGAAATAAGTTATCTAGAGCACCGCTTGCAGAGCACATTACTTAATTTTTTCACAACTTCTACACTACACCACATGAAGAAAAAAAGGCGACAGTGCCGCTCTGCACGGTAACAGGACCGCCTCCCCCGTTTAAAACAGTATCCTCAAAAAATAAAATAAATACATCACTGCAGTAATAATATCCCTTAATTAGCCCCTATGGTAATAATATCCCCCATCCTGGCCCCCGTGTGTCTCATTCCTGGCTCCAGCCATATATTCTCCCATTCTTCGCTCATGAGTATCCATTCTGCCTCCATGTGATGTCCCATCCTGGCCCATATGATCTCCCCCTCCAGGCCCATATGATCTCCCCCTCCAGGCCCATATGATCTCCCCCTCCAGGCCCATATGATTTCCCCCTCCAGGCCCATATGATCTCCCCCTCCTGGCCCTTATGATCTCCCCATCCTGGCCCTTATGATCTCCCCATCCTGGCCCTTATGATCTCCCCATCCTGGCCCTTATGATCTCCCCATCCTGGCCCTTATGATCTCCCCATCCTGGCCCATCTGTCCCATGATTCTGCCCCATGATCATGCCTCATCTGCCCCATGATCCTGCCCCATCTGTCTCCATTGTATCCATCCTGCCCCATGTTCCTGCCCCATGTCCCCCTCTTGCTCCATGTGTTTCCATCCTGCCCCATGTGATATGTTTTTCTTTTTTAAGAAATGTGCAGAAATTTCTACATTTCTGTTTTTTTCACAGTAAAGATGGGGTGCAGAGGGTACATTAATGAGAAAAAAAATTGAACTTTTTTTTAATTTACCAAATGGCTGCAATGAAACAAAAAGTGAGAAATTGAAAGGAGTCTGAATACTTTTCGTACCCACTGTATATATACACACACACACATATATATGTGTGTGTGTGTGTGTATATATATATATATATCTATATATCCTATATTATGTTTATACACATCAGTAGCAGTATTTCCTATATAATTTATATAGACTGCTATATACATTATAGGTGATACAGTGATTATATACAGCAGTATTATTATTATTATTATTATTATTATTATTTATTGTTATAGCGCCATTTATTCCATGGCGCTTTACATGTAAGGAGGAGTATACATAAAAACAAGTACAATAATCTTAAACAATACAAGTCATAACTGGTACAGGAGGAGAGAGGACCCTGCCCGCGAGGGCTCACAATCTTCAAGGGATGGGTGATAATACAGTAGGCGAGGGTAGAGCTGGTCGTGCAGCGGTTTGGTCGATCGGTGGTTACTGCAGGTTGTAGGCTTGTCGGAAGAGGTGGGTCTTCAGGCTCTTTTTGAAGGTTTCGATGGTAGGTGAGAGTCTGATATGTTGTGGTAGAGAGTTCCAGAGTAGGGGTGATGCGCGAGAGAAATCTTGTATGCGATTGTGGGAAGAGGAGATAAGAGGGGAGTAGAGAAGGAGATCTTGTGAGGATCGGAGGTTGCGTGCGGGAAAGTACCGGGAGACGACGTCACAGATGTATGGAGGAGACAGGTTGTGGATGGCTTTGTATGTCATGGTTAGGGTTTTGTAATGGAGTCTCTGGGCAATTGGGAGCCAGTGAAGGGATTGACAGAGGGGAGAGGCTGGGGAATAGCGGGGGGACAGGTGGATTAGTCAGGCAGCAGAGTTTAGAATAGATTGGAGGGGTGCGAGAGTGTTTGAGGGGAGGCCACAGAGCATGAGGTTGCAGTAGTCAAGGCGAGAGATGATGAGGGCATGGACTAGGGTTTTTGCAGCTTCTTGGGTGAGGAATGAACGGATTTGTGAAATATTTTTGAGTTGAGATATATAAGTATCACTTATAAGTATCACTTATAAGTATCACTTATAAGTATCACTTATAAGTATCACTTATAAGTACTTATAAGTACTTATATAAGTATCACTTATATATTGTATATACAGCAGTCTTTATACATTATATAGGTCCACCTGCTGTATATACATAAAATATGTTTTCACCTTGGGACTTACTCAGGTCCCTGAGATGGGGTAAGGATGAACAGATGAGAGGGGTCCACTGTCCAGCGTTGGCGGTGAGAGCAGGGTTCTCTGACGATGGTACTGGCAGGCCAGAGGCAGACACAGATAGAGGAGCCTTACGTGCACAGCAGCAGCGCCATCCTTTTCAAATTTTTAACTTGGCCCTGTGTGCACACGCAGTCTTCTGCTTGCCCGCACTGACAAGGTTGGCAGCTGCACGTACGCACGAAAGGGGGCCGCAGCTGTGCTCGCGCACTGACGCAGGCCGCCGCAGCCCTTGTCAGAACGTGTAACTAGACAGCGTGCGCGTGCATACAGGGCCTTCACTCAGAAGATTTAAAGCGCTGGCAGCCCACTTTGTGATGGAGCCCTGCCGGCCTGCCTTGGAAGATGCCCAATCAAGGCCTGCTTTTAACTGTGTCCGCACAGTAATAGAGTTACTGCACCCGCAGGATCCTGCCACTGGGGCCCAGTGAGTAGAAGAGACGAGGCCCCATACACCAGTCAGGGCAGTAATACCCTGATGGCGGCCCTGGGTGTAGCTTTAATTTCCAAGAGGAGCATTAGATGGTCTATAAGCCTCCTTACATCAGCCTGGCACTCTCCATGAGGAGAAATGTTTCCCCTTAGATGTGCTGTAAATGAAAAAGCCAAGTCGCAGATAAGTCACACGTTGCATGGAAGTATATGTCAAGTTTGACAGAAAATCCAACAAATGTGGGCGACTGTTTCACTGTCACAATGTGACACTGTAAGAAAACGAATGCAATGTGTCAGGGGGTGAATAATTCTGAGACTGCATAAGTCATGAAAAGTTGTGTTTGAATGTGGAGAAACCATTTGTTTTATTAGTTATGCTGTGCTAATTAAAGTGACCTGTCAACTCGAAAAAACTATTTTCCTGCATGTACGGTATATGGTTAGTCTGCAGGTAAATAGGGTTACAATGCTGTCTGCTTCCTTACTGGTAGTGCGGCTATGGGGAGAAAATCAACTTATGTGAACAGCGGCTGTAAGCACACCCAGGCACTCTTATTGAAAGCTTGCTCAGCACAGAAGCTATTTACTTGCAGATTAAATCTTTCCTGCTTAATAATTTTTTGGGGGTTTATTCCAAACAGCAGAAAGCTTGTAAATGTTACTAATAAGTTAAATTTACAATGGGAGTTGAATAATTTCGATTGCCACTGTGTGTGTATGTGCTGCATTTGTCTTACTGTAGTTCATAAGTGAATATTATAAAATATCTCACTAGAATTATCTAGTGTTGTACAACCTTGGACCAAAATTCTCTCTCAACATTTGCAGACTATGAATTTCATCTAAACAAATTATTTAGCGAGCTAGAACTTGGTATTTAGGAAATAGCTGAGGAGCAAAAAGTGCAATAGGGTCTTATCTGATAATAAAGGATAATAAGGTGCAGGGAATTGCTCACCTGGTAAAGCTGTGTATCACACAAGGATAAAGTTTACATTTCTCAGCTCCTTCACTCCCACGGGTTAAAAAACTGTTGATTTGCCAGAGGAAAACAGTAGGTCATCTGCACTACTGATGGAAATCCAAAATAATGGTCCACACATTTCCAAGTCTCCAGACTTATTCATCAGCATATAACCACATACAACGTGATTATACGTATCAGAAAGGGTAGAGATAGGTATATAAAACTTAGCTTTTTATATAATATCTAAAAAGCCTCCTGGCTATAAAAAAAAACAAAAAACCCCAGGCACAACATATAATCATTTTGCAATCAATTGGGTAAAACCACAAGGAAAGGCGAATACCAAGGTCCCAAAAGCTGTAAACGTAATAAAAAGGAACAATCTGACGAGCGGACACACTGGCTTGGACATTGCGCTCTCCGGCGCATGGAAATGACATTCATGCCATTGTGATTTAAAGATGCGGTCTGCACAAATAAGAGCCAGATGATATGTTTAATGGCCTATGCGGTAGTGTATATACCCAGCCTAGCTCGTTCCCCTTAAATCTATCCCTCTGATTCTTGTGATGAAATGCATCGGGAGATTTTGGGAGTATTTATGATCTACTGATTCCTATTGATTCCAGTTGGGGTAATGTGTGGCTGGATGGATTTATTCCCCATCTTGTTTTCTACTTGGAGGATCAGTAATCTGGAGGGATCATTAATAGAACATCACCCACATCCATGGTGAGATTGTTCCTTTTTTATTTTTACATTTACAGCTTTTAGGACATTTCTAATTGCCTTTCCTTGGTTGCAGAATGATTATATTTTGCCTGTTTTTTTTATTATAGCCAGGAGGCTTTTTCTAGATTTTACCTTAAGTATATACCCATCTCTAACCTTGCTGATACGCCTATCCTTATACTGGTAAGTCTTCCCTTTCGTTGGAAATTTGCTATATATCACATGTGGTTTTATCGTAATGAAGAGGTCTGAAGACTTTGAAACGCGTTGATGGTAAAACTGTATCAAGTCTACTTGGTATCATGGACCATTCTTTCAGATTTCCGGCGGCAGCGCGGACAACACACCTATTGTTTCTCTCCTGTCACAACTTGATATTTAAATAACTTGATCTCAAGTACAGAATACATATTCTCTATGGCAATTATTCCTGGTGTCACACCAGGATATTAATGGGAAATACTTCCCTATAGAGCTCCCAAATAACTAGAACACACGAGAAGAAATGGAGCAAATAATCCATAAAAATAGCAAAAACTAAATATAAATCTTGCTTTTATTAGTACAAAAAGTGTAAGAAAAACATTTTCACATAATATTACAAACTAGGACCCGAGACATAAGACACAGGTCAGAATGCACCAAAGTTGGAATACAACGTGCTGCCAAAAATGAGCACCCAGCATCGGAATAAGGCATGAAATTACCCTAAGGGCCCCACATATATCTTCAAAATTGTATCTTGTCTCCAAAACGACAGTCACTTAGTAACCCAAACAAATGGGAGCAATCTCATGGGGTCCAAACCCTCTCACCCATTAAATATCCCCATACATGCAGCTAGGAGTAGCCCTAACTAAATCCTGCAAAAATGCAAACATGTGTAGTACCAACAAAGTAAAGGGGAGTGGAGAGGGAGGTGGAAAATCAAGGGAGGGGAGTTTCAACCATTACCCGTGCTAGTGTCCATTGGCAAGCGCGTACCCCTACGCGCGATTCGCGATAGCTTCCTCTGGGGGTCTTGTATTTTGTACTAATAAAAGCAAGATTTATACTTAGTTTTTGCTATTTTTAGGGATTATTTGCTCCATTTCTTCTCGTGTGTTCACAACTTGATATTTGTAACACGTGCTCAGTAACAATGTACAAGTTTTTTTCCCCTCCTTTTTCTGCTTCATTTGCCATTGAATCTCTCTGTTGCTGCCCCTTACAATCACATAAATCACTTTATTTATATTACTTTATCCTTATTTATATATCATTTTATCACGTCATGGTGTTCACAGTTTTGTATGGTATTTTTCTTCCAGGTCTGGGAAGGGCTAACACAGAGATTCCAAAGAGTAATTGCTCCTGACTTTATAGGCTTTGGGTTTAGTGACAAACCAGTAAGTATATAAGGTTACCTGTTCGTAGTATTCACAGCGTATCTGACCACTGAATATGTGTGTATTATTGATTTCTCCTCCTCCCTGTCCAGTAGTCACCATGAATACATTTTCCCCCTTTCTTATCTCTTTATTTTAACACTTTGCATGGTCTTTCTGCCGTGTATGTGTACTATCTGTCCTTACTGCATTCTATATCTTACTTCTCTCGCGCTCTCTTTTTAATAATATTGTTTATATGGTTGGTTCTTTCATTTTTTTTTAAAAATTTTTCTTTTCTTCTCAGGCCTTTGCTTATTCTGTCCTCATATTTGTTAATGATAGGGCCGAATCATTAATCATAGGGGCGTTGTGCATGCCAATCTTAATAAAGGCGTGTGGGGGAGTAGGATGTGCAGAAGTAATTAAGAGGCACACACCACTTAATGAATTCGGCCCATCTTCTCAGTGGCGTGCACCTCATCAGACATGCTCTAAACCAGGGGTGGGGAATCTTTTTTCTGCCAAGGGCCATTTGGATATTTATACCATCCTCCGGGGGCCGTACAAATCCCACCCACAAAGTACATCCTGGCTCTGGCACTGGTTTCATGACTTAATCTTTCATTGCATGCCCTTCAATGTTCAGTAGTGAACACTGCGTGTGTGTGTGCTAACAGAGCAAGAAGAAATTAATGAGCTTGTGGCAATCAAAATACAGCTCCCTGCCCAAGAATGCAGTCCCTGAGAATCTGCTTTGCTTGGGGGCCTGATAAAAGGTCATCGAGGGCCGTAAATGGCCTTGGGGCCTGAGGTTCCCCACCCCTGCTCTAAACTGATGTGGTATAACTTTTAATGAGTTCTGTGGGTGGGCGTCACCATGCCCCATACTTTGATGGGACTGATGTGAAAACGCCAGACGTTGGAAAAAATTTGCGTCTTTTCAAAGTATTTTACTGGCGTAAATGCTGATGAGCTGACACCCTTGTACATAGACTTTAGGAGCATCCCCTTTTCTAGCTAGTCGCATGTCTCAGCAATTAGAAAAGGAGAGTGCAGTAGCTGATCAAAACCTACTTGTCTCAGGATTCCTGCCTTTACATGTACTAAAAGCTAGATATTAGTGTTCTACTACAGAAAAGTTGTAGCACAAAATTAAAAATGTTACCTATCTTGTTTTAAGGTTTTTTTTGTTTTTTTTTTGTAGAGTTGCACTGAGTTACACAAGCACAGTATTAATTACAACATAACTTTGCAACATACCATGCTTAGAATCATGTGTTTCAGAAGTAACATTCATTTTGCAGAGACTCCACCACTACTCCATTTTTGAGCAGGCCAATATTGTGGAAGCTCTCATCAGTCACCTCGGCTTGGGAGATCAAAGAGTGAACCTACTTTCACATGATTATGGAGACACTGTTGCCCAGGAATTGATTTATAGGTCAGTTCTATAGCTCTTTTTGCATGTAGGTTTCATGTGTGTTGTGTTTAATGGGTGGGTCCTTAGGAGCCCTAGATGACTCCAAAGTTGGACAGTAACCTAGTGCTGCTCAATGTTTACAACCATGGCCTAGTAGAAGATGGGAAGAGATGAATATTTGTGTAGGGCTGAGGAGAACCAGAAGTGAACCCGCAGGACCGCGACGACGAACCTCCTCGGGGCGAGCTGGCCAAGTGGACCACCCCTATACAGGGAGCGTCTGGGGCAAGCCTCGGGGAGACTATCGCCGCGGAAGCTGATACCCGGGGACAACAGCAGGAGGAAAACCAGAGGTGACCACAAGGGTTGCGGAAGGACCAGCAGGGGAGGGTTTGTAGACAGGAACGGATTTAGGCTGACGATGGTAGATACTGCAGGAGAGGACTTGAGGCCGGGGACGGGCGAGGCAGGCACTAGGAGAGAACACAGGGAGAGATTACAAGAAGACACAGGGACACAGAGCGCAGGACAGAGTGCTATGCTGGGAAAGCGCAGGGACGCGTGGACCTGAATCAGCAGTGCTAGACACAATTGATAGGCACTGGGCAGGAGGCAAGGCTACCTGATATAGGACTGCAGGCAGCGCTTCAGGGTCGGCCAGGAGGTGGAGCAGCAGCGGCAACAGGGGAAATGAGTGGCAGGATCACTGGCGCACAGTGCGCAGGCGCACCCGACGGGCATGGAAGGCCGGTTGCAGCGGCGGCAGAGAAGGGGCAGGATGGCGCGTGCGCACCTCGGGAGCGCGCCGGGTGAGGTGAGTGCGCCGGTGTTCGGGAGGAGGGGCAGAGGATGCAGCTGCGGGCGGCGTGACAGAAGAAGCTGGGAGCGTGGCAGCGGGTGGCGTGACAATTTGGAAGTGCTGGTCATGTGAATGACCAAAACTGTTCCAGAGATCCTGCCTGTCTTTTGCTAGCCTGAATGTTGTTCTTACTGTAAAATGAGTGCAGCACTTGGTTCAATATTTAGACGCCTATTTGGCTCCAAATCTTTAGTGAAAAAATGAATTTTAGGCTATGTGCCCACCTATGCAGAAAATTTCTGCATGAAAACCGGACTCCTTCCCAGAAAACGCGCATTTTTGCTAAAAAAAAAAAAACCGCGACACAGAAAATAGCTAAAAACAGACTTTTCTGCAAAATTAATGAGCATGTTGCGTTTTTTTTACCGCGAAGCGTTTTTTCCGCAGAATAAAACATCAATATGCACAAAAAGTGCAAAATGCATTAAAATGAATGGGAAGCTTCTTTTGAACGATTTTTAAGCGTTTTTGCCAGTAAAAATGCTTAAACGCGAAAAAAACGCTTACGTGGGCACACAGCCTTACATTCTCCAGGAGATTACAAAAATTGTTAGATTTTTTTTTATATTGAGCAGTAAATTGATATTGGGATGCAGGGCCTGCGCTCAGGAATTAGAGCCTACAGATCTTTCTTCTTATGGTATATTTCTTTAGGTATGAAAACCGAAGACAAGGACACCTCAACATTGGGAGTTTGTGTCTCTCCAATGGAGGTAAGAAAATGTTTGCAGAAATGGCATATGATGCACTTAGGCATCTCCTGCAAGGATATTGATATTCTTTTTACCAAGACATGGCTGCGTTGTCGTATTGAGCTGCCGGTGGCTTTTGTGTAAATGCATATTTAGCTATGGACTAATGAAGAGCATGCACAATAATAAGTAGGAGCAGATGATCAGTTCATATTTTTTTTTTTTTTTATTGGGGCGGCAACTGTCTTTTAGTATTACGTTTACTAGATAGGTTTCTGGTATTTTGGGAAACTGGTCCCAATTTTCTTTTTTTTTTTTTTTTTAAATCAGATAAATTTTTATTAACAAAGTTCAAGATGGGAAACAAAAGGCAGTCACAATATTGCCAATATTAACAGTGACAACAATTACAAAATTTCTTCCCCTCCCTTCTCTCTCCCCCCTATTACATACATGCAAAACTACTAGTTGGTAATACAGCCATCATCTGGGATCATCTTCTTTCCACCCATGGTGTCCACAGTGTGTCAAAAGTCTTTTCCTTTTTCTTTTTAACATAAATATTCCTTTCTACATTCACAATGGAGTCAGACTGTCTAAGAAAGTCTCTCACTATCGGCGGTTCTTCATTTATCCAACATCTGGCAATTAGTTTCCGTGCAATATATAGTAGTCCAGCTATGGCCACCTTATATTTATTATGTATCTGGATCTCTTCCACATATCCTAGAATACACCCCATAGGGTCCCTCTCAATCTTGCAATTATACGCTCCCCCAATGGTACTAACCACTGCTACCCAGTATGAGTTCAGCCGTAGACACTGCCATAGCATATGGAGTATCCCTGCTCCCTCAGCCTGACATCGAGGACAACCAGAAGTCTGTCTCACACCAGCTCTATACAACCATTCAGGAGTCCTATATACTCTATGAAGTACATATTTCTGTGAGAGTCTGCCCCACTCACTCATCAACAGTTGGGGTATATATTCCATAATTACCTCCCATTTGTCTTCCTCTATCCTTCCCAACTTTTCCTCCCATTTTCCTTTTGCTTTAATTGGGTAGTTGTTTAAAAAGGTATACATTGAATTCTTGTAAATATTTGATACCACCTCTTTTGTTCCCCCCTCTGTGCAGACCTAATCCACGAATATATCCTTATTGACCTCCATATTAACCATCCTACTCTGTGTGACATATGCATGCCTAAACTGCCTGTACTGGAATTCACATGCCCCAGGCAGCCCATAATCTTCCTGCAACTTCCCAAAGGATAACAGCCCTTGCGTGACCTGTATCTGAGCCATGTATAGTATTCCCGTCCTCCTCCAATTTTTAACCTCCCTCTTTTTTTTTCAAATTCTGGTAGTGCTTCATTTTGCCAAATCGGGGAAAGCTTTGTCAAATGTTTTAAACCTCTGGTCTTTTTAATTGCCTCCCAAACCTTATTTATCAGCGCTAGAGTGGGATACATCAAACCCATATTCCTAAAGCTACCTGCCTTCAACCCCTGGATCAAAGGGTCCCTCCCCAATACTTGAACCAGCACCTTTTGTATTGAACCCATACCAGCTACTTCCCTCCATCCCCTCATCTGTTGGCCCTGGGCCGCTAAGTAATAGATCCAAGGGTTCAGAAGCGCCAGTCCCCCTCCATCCTTGGGCCTCTGCAATATCTCAAGTCTGATCCTCGACTGCTTCTTCCCCCATACAAGATCACGAAATATAGAGTCAATAATACGGAACCTTTTTTGGGAAACCATATAGGGGCATTGTGCAACACATACAACAGCTGGGGCATTAGTGTCATCTTAATCAAATTTGTTCTTCCCACCACAGAAAGATGCAATTTACACCACGCCCCTACTTTGCTCCTGAACCCATTCAACAATGGAATTAGGTTTAAGTCCACATAACTTGAAAGCGGGAGCGCCACCTGAATGCCCAGGTATTTAAACTGTCGCACAATTACCAGCTACTACCCTCCCCCGATAACATCAGTTCATCTGTACATTCATCCACCGCTAATATAGTGGATTTCTCCCAATTAATTTCTAAACCCGAAATAGACCCAAATGTTTTAAGGATATTCATGACACCCAACAACAAATTTCCTGAATCCTCCAGAAAGGGCAACACATCATCCGCGTATAGGGAAATTTTTTCCTCTATTGGCCCATATCTGAACCCCCTAACTGAGGCCGCTTTCCTTATTGTCTGCGCCAAAGGCTCCACCGCCAACACAAAAAGAATCGGGGACAGCGGACACCCCTGCCTAGTCCCCCTATGAAGAATAAAATCTCTAGACGTCTGCCCATTAACTCTAACCTTAGCGGTTGGGGAAGTACACAACAATGATATAAAAGTCGGTCCGAATCCAAAACATTCCAGCACCTTCCAAAGATAGTGCCATTCGATACTATCAAATGCTTTACGTGCGTCCAACGACACCACAACTCTACTACCTCTGTTGTCTGATGCCAACTGCAAATTCAGAAAGAGCCTACGCAAGTTGATCGCTGTAGACTTGTTCGGCATGAACTCCGACTGATCAGGGTGGACGAGATTCTGAATCACACTTGACAGACGGCCAGCTAGAATTTTAGCTAGAATTTTCACATCTAACCGTCAGCAACGAAATAGGCGTATAAGATTCCGCCAACTCTGGATCCCTTGACTTCTTAGGGATAACCACCACCACCCCCTCCTGGAATGCTTCCTCAAAACCTCTTCAATTTGGGCGTTACCATCTCAATCATTAGTTTATAACTCTCACTCGGGATACCGTCTGCCCCTGGGGCTTTATTATTTGCCATAGACATAATAGCTACTTCAATTTCTTCTTTTGTTATGGGCTCCTCCAGTCTCCTCCTATCACTTTCTTTAATATTCGGGAGTTCTGCTTCCTCCAGAAATATTTCTATGTTCCCAGACGAGTCCCCTGACCCTAATGAAGAAGAATACAACTGCTCATAAAACCGTCTAAACTCCCCCAGGATACTCTCTGTATCTCTTAACTCAATTCCCGCATCATTCTTTAGTTTATATACATAGGACGATTCCCTCTGCGCCGCCGTCACAGCTGACAATAAATGCCCCACTCTTTCACCTTCATCATAGAATTGTATTTTCTGAAAGGCCCTCCTCCTCTCTGCTTTTCTCATACATACCTCGTTAAGCTTTTCCTGAGCTCCTATTTTCTACTGAGGGGTTCACTATCATATCCCTCTTTACTTTCTCCAAGGCTTCTATAACCTCTTGGTCTTCTAATTTCATTTTAGATTTACATCTAGAGATTTCCAGAAACAAAAGACCTCTTAGGACCCCTTCATGGCATCCCACACCACTCGGTTATCCACACTCCCCTCATTAATCTGCCAATATTCCTCCATTTCTTTCATAATGATACTCCTATTGATATGTTCAAGCCATAACTGGTGTAATTTCCACCTCACTTCCCGCCCAATCCCCCCTGTCCGTTTACTAAATCTATGGGTTTGTGATCCGAGATCACTCCCGGGAGGGTCCCAATTTTCTTTTTTTTTATCAGGTAATTTTTTATTAAACATTTTCAAAAACTGAAAAAGGTAATCACATACAGGATAGTTCCCAAATAGTGTATTACATAAATACAATAGAACCCCACAAAAATCCCTCCCATCTTACCCTCACCCGACAAAAAACTCTCTTCTCTCCCAATGCATTTGGTCTCGCACAGCCAGAGTTTTCCGGTTATATCGTCCTCAACGCTCTCATCCATGTTAATCTAGGAGGAGCCAACCCGGGTGTGTCTAACCCAAGCGCCCACTTATCCTCCCATTTCTTAATTGTTCTTCTCTTTTGGTACACATTTCTCCATATCTATATTATTATTAACTGCATCAGTAACTTCTGTGATTGTGGGTACAGAAGATCCCTTCCAGTGAGCCGCCACGAGCCTGATATAATATTCGTGAGACTGCCACTGGTGTCCCTCCGAGAGCGGCAGATTCAGCCAGTTTTCTTATTACTTTTTTTTTTAACCCCCTACCAATATGGCATATGCTGGCTCCCAGAGTTTGATGCGGGCCCTATGTAACAGTCCGTGAAAATTGGAATAGATTTAGATTTTTTAAAATTTTTGGGTCAAGGTCAAAAATGTCTCTACGATTTTGCGTTCATTCCACGAAAAATGTGATATGCCCATTCACTATTATAAATACAAGAGTTATCTGTGAAAAACACGGATAGCCCACAGAGAAAAACTGACTTGTGAAGGAAGCCTTACATGGCCAGTATGTTCCTGAGAAATCCGAGTTTGAATTGATAACACAAATGAAGCACTATTTGCAGATATGAAGCATCTGTCTCTCCACCTCTATTCACCCCCCTAACCAGCAGTGCCTCCTCCTGACTGCCTGCTTCTTAGCCTGAAGTCACACAGCATAGTGCCCGTCAGTTACGCAGGAGAAGGCAACGTTGGGTGGAGAATAGAGCTGGAGTGACAGGCTTCAGATCTACAAAGAGCTCCTCAGCCTCATTTGCATATCAATTGAAACACTAGTTTCTAAGTAAGAGAGGAACAGACTGGCCATGTAAAGGTATTGCTGGACTTAACTTTTGAAGAAGCTATATGCACCTGCACATATAAATAAATTGTGGTATGAAATTCTGCTGACAAATCCCCTTTAACCTATACCAGCCATGCAATGGGGGGCATGGACAACAAAAGGGACAGCTACACCTCTATATCATTACATTGATTTGCACAATGTGTGCAATGAGTCTGCATCCCCTACACACAAACAAACAAAAAAAAGTTAACTAAACGATAACTTACATGTAACACATAATGGTGTCATTAAAACATAAAACTAAAGGGAATCGATCAGCATGTTTTTGCTATATAATCTGAGAGCAGCATGGTGTAGAGGCAGAGAGCCTGATTCCTGTATGTGTCACTTAATGGTTTGTGTTAGAGCTTCAATAAAGAATAAAGTCAATTTTTTATCACCAGGATATTAATACATGTACGCTGGTTTCCAAGGTAAACAGCGGGTATCCAGGAGCCACGGCTCCTGGATACCCGACGTTTACATTAGAAACCAGCGTCGCTGGGGCTGTCTAACGATGTCCCAGCGATCCCGTCATGTCGGATCGTTGGTGGGATCGCTGGGACATCGTTTAGTGTGATGGGGCCTTTACTGGGAATTCTGTGAATGTTAAATAACTAATACATTAAGTTTTTTATACACTTGTTGGGATGCCATGCATGATGTGTTTGTTTGTTTTTTTTAATTACAGGAATCTTCCCAGAGAATTACTATCCAAGATTAATTCAGAAGGTCTGTTCATTTATGGTTAATACAAGATTGTCATTGCTAGGGGTTTTCATTTGTAAATCTACAGCAGAAAGCCATTATTTTGTTTGGAAATGCACAAAAGCTTTTCTTTCATATTAATAGATTGTACCCCAAGTTTAAAAGGTGTCCTGTGCAACCCTTTTGTCATTACTAACAAGGTAATGAGACCCCCACCATTGTGTACGTCTAATGCCAGGGCTGTGGAGTCTGTAAGCCACCGTTGCGACTCCGACTCCTGGATTTTATCAGGCTCCGACTCCTTCATAAATGGCCAATTCATAACCACAAATTTACTGTTGTAAAATATTAAACATCGTGCTTATTCAGTTTCTCACCATCATATAAGTAATCAGACCACTTAGAGCAAAAACTACATTTATTAGAATACAATTAGAATATAGCAAATAACTTTTATAAACTTTTCTAAACTGTAAGTAAAAATAAGAAGAAATCTATAAATTTGTCCTCAGAAAAAGTATTGCCTCTGTCAGATCCTCCTTCATGGATGCCCTCAAATCTGATCTAATTATTTTGAGAGCAGAGAACAACCTCTCTACACTAACTTGTGTTGGTGGCAAAGCAGTAACCACTCGGGCAACATCTCTGACAATGTCAGGATACAGAGGAATCGCTTGTTGCACTGTTATTTTTGATGAACGGTCAAATTTCTCAATTTCTTTTAGTGCACATGAAAAATTCTGCTGAAATGTACTTGCTGTGTTCCTTGATGGGGATGACTCTTCTTCTATGCGGGAACGCTTTGCACGGTCCTTGTGATCCAAATATTTTTTGAAATTAAGTTCTTCATCAGTTGATGATGAGGGTGAAGATGTGGCAGGACGACCAAATTCTTCTTGTGCCCCCTGACTGTTCTGCAACCCTTTCATCCTTACTGCTTTCATCCTTACTGCTATTTCAAACAGAGCTTCTTTTCCTTTACTTAGCTGTTGATCATCTAGAAGAATCCGATGCATTGGGTCTACATAAACAGCTGCCAAAAGAATGTTATTTTGTAATAGTAGCTCCTCTCTCCGTTTCATTGATGTAGTAATGCCACTTGCAATTAACCCTCCTCTTTGGGACAGGCGAAACATCAGGTTCTTCCACTCCTTTAAGAAAATACCTGGAGTTAAGTCCTCTGTTTGTAATTTTTTAGTCACTGTAAATGGGTGCTCTAGCAATTTTTCCAGCTCAGTCACCTGATTCCACTGACTTTCATTTAGCGTCAGTTGAGGGTTAGCCATGTCTACAAGAAAGGTTTTCAGTTCAACAAAGCGCTGAATCATTAAGTAAGTACTGCCCCATCGTGTGGCTTGATCAATAATTGCCCCTTTTCCAGCACGTCTCTTCAAAATTGAGTCAACTTTAGGGGTTCTGGCAACAGTAGCCAATTTTCTCACCTTGCCAATCAGTGCAGCAGCATGTCCTTCTTGCAGACTGTCTCTTATAGCCAGCTGTAGCGTATGCACAACACAGCGCATGTGATGAATGAAAGAACATATTGACAGTTTCAACAAGATCATCTAAACTATCATGTTGCTGTTCATCTGAAGCAACTTCAGTTTGCTCCTCAGTTACAATACTGTGTTCCTCTATTTCAAACATTTCTGTGTCTGTGGACCCAGACTGTTTTTCTAGCTGCTGGTCACCATCATTACTCTCATTCATTAGCTTAATAGTACTTATCATATTTGAAGCATTGTCAGTTACGACAGAAAGAACTTGCTCTTTTTTAAGTTCATAGTCTTGCAGAACCTTTTCCACCAAGACCTGGAGAAACTCACTGGTGTGATGAGCTTTGGTGTCTTTTACTGCCAATGTCTTGGTAACTATTTCATTTTTGTCACAAACAAATCGGACATTGATGGCAAAATAGTTCACTCTGTGACGTGTGCAGGCATCCATTTTAAGAAACAGAAAGCGTCCCTTGACAGTTTTTTTAAGTTCTTCCTTTTGTTTAAAAGCTTCGATTACTAATTTTCTAATACTCTCTCTCTCCAGAGAAACACCAAGCTTGCGGGCCATTTCCCCATTCAGACACATAAAAGCTGGTCGTGAAAATAATGAAATAGGCACATTATCCTTTACAACAAGCTCTATGATCTGTTTTTTAAATGTATCTACTGTCATTGTCACAGTAACTTTGTCACTGACAAAATATCTTGCAACTGATGGCTGCAAAGTTCTCTGCTCCTTTGTTTGGCTGGAAGAGCTGGGCACTGGTTCATTGGTTTGGATGCAGTCTTTCTCATCCACTGCTTTCAGTACTTCTGGATGAAAGCGCTGTAAATGTCTCTTTAGATTAGAAGCTCTGGTAGGAGCATTTTTATCTTTGCCTGAATATGCACTCATTTTGGCTTCACAGCATTTGTTTTCGTCTGGATCATTTGTCATACACTGACAGACATAATGTTTTCTATCTTGAGTGATGGTGAAATGTTCAAATACAGCTGATTTAATGTGATGCTTCTTTGACATTCTCAGGTTTTTAATTCTGCATTCACAATCCAAATGACAATTGTTTTTCCTAAAAACAATTGTACAAAATTATTGCCAGGTCGTACAACTGATATAGTGGTCAGTAATACTGTTATTATTCCTCATGTACTCACAGTTAACTGATGCAAAGTTTGTTGAAAGGATAATACTTCTTACAGTCTTCCTCTTCTGAGTAGCAGGCAGCTGTGAGATGCTTGGAAGACGCACACCTAGTATGATCTAGTCTAGAGGAGGAGCTTTACTACTAAGAATTTGCAACACATTTTCACTTTCAGTTTCATACATTGTAAGTAGGGGGGTTGGGGCAGCATGAGGTTAACCAAGTATAAGATTAGATAAGGGCAGTGGAGAACAGTGACACACAAGAAGTAAAGGGGGTTTTACACTAAGCGATATCGCTAGCAATATCGCTAAAACGTCACTGGTTTTGTGACGTTATAGCGATATTGCTAGCGATATCGCTATGTGTGATACTTACCAGCGACCGGCTCCCCTGCTGTCCATCGCTGATCGCGCGAGAATGTCCGGCTCCATTTCTCGTCGGGCGCTTCCTGCTGAGACTTCCTGCTGTGACGACAAGCGACGCTGGACGCGGGCGGGAGGACGCAGGATCGCTGTGTGTGAATGGTAAGTATCGTGCGCTGCGTCGCTGCTGCATCGCTGTGAGATCTTTCTGTATGAAAGCTCACTAGCGATCATTTAGCGATGCACCAGCGATCCTGACCGGGTGGGATCGCTGGTCGGATCGCTGGTGCATCGCTAAATGTAAAAGGGCCTTATGAAATGTCTCTATCTCCAGCAGAACTGCTTATCACTGTTGTTCATAGTTTGATAGAACATATATATTTGAGTAACATTTATAAAATTCATATGAAAGTTCAATTATGAAATATTAATACATTTTTTTTTAAAGCTGGAGTCGGTACATTTCTACCGACTCCGACTCCAACCAAAACTAACTCCGACTCCGACTCCACGACTCCGACTCCACAGCCCTGTCTAATGCTATGTCAGAAGCTCTCTTAATAGTAAGCTCACTCCAAAAAAAAAAAAAAATGTATCTGAATACAGGCCAACATTTTGATTATGCCTCATTTCAAGCTTTACTTTAGTAGAAGGATTTAGGAGAAAGAAACCAAGGATAGCAATTCATTTGAAGTGGTATTAAGTTTTCTTAGACGGTGCCATGTTAAAGCAAAATATTTATTTTCCTATCATTAGCTGCTGAAAGATGGTGGGATTCTTTCACCAGTAATAACAAGGCTGATGAACTTTTACTTCTTTAGCAAAGGGTAAGTATTAACATTTGCATCATAAACAGATGTGATAATCTATATCTATGGCTGGAAAAATGGGAAGGAATGTTGCCATTACTCCAGAATTTTCTTCTGGTTGTATTAGTTGTGCTAGTTATGTTTTCATTGTCTACCTTCTCTCACACTTTGCAATTTTAATTTTCTCATATGACAAAAGTGAGTGAATAATGTTCCTATAGCAATTAATGTGATATGGTAAAGCGCAACAAGCTATGTAATATATAAATGTGAAATATACAGTGGCATGTAAAAGTTTGACGCAGCAAAGGTTTTCTTCTGATGATTCTTCCATGATGGCCATATTTGTGCTGGTGTCTCTGAACATTAGGATAATGTACTACAACTCCAAAGTCTGCTAAATATTTCCAAAGGTCTTTAGCTCTCATTGAAATGTTTCTTGGTCTTCCAGCCTTTATCTTGATTTCCACTGTTACGGTTAACTGCCGTCTCTTAATTAACTTGCTTAACTGTTCACAGTAGCAGTAATTTTGACCAGGGGTGCCCAAACTTTGCAACTGTAAGGGTACCGTTACACTAAGCGACGCACCAGAGATCCCGACAACGATACGACCTGGTAAGGATCGCTGGTGCGTCGCTACATGGTCGCTAGTAAGCCGTCAAACAGGCAGATTTACCCAACGACGCAGCAACCATCTAGCGATCCGTATAACGACATTGGCGGTCATTGGGACCTTGTCACACAGCAGCGATTCTGACGACTCCCGCCTTCATCCTTGATTTCTTAGTCACTAACGAGGTCGCTCGTCTGTGTCAAACAGCGATGCGCACTGGCCAGCGGGACACTAGCGATCAGAAAATGGCCCAGGACATTCGCGCATTATCAGCGAGATCGCAGCGGGGGGCCGGTCGCCGCTATGTGTCACACGTAGTGAGATCGTTGGCGAGGTCACTGTTGCGTCACAAAATCGGTGACGCTTCAGCGATCTCGCTATGTGAGACTGGGCCTTAAGAATTCTTATCCATTCATCTTACTGGGTCTGATCGAGGTTCGGTCAATAAATTACACAGAACAGTGAGTGTAATACAAATGTATATATTGTGTAAAATACCGTCTACATTTTATGAGATTTATAAGCAGATCTGCATGAAGGAAGATAAAATACAATAAAAAAAAACTATATATTTAGATTAATTCTTAAACTTAATTACTTCAGTAATTGCACAGATACCAGAAAGAGTTATCCAATTATTCAACATGCACATTGTAATACTAATAGGCTCGGGAATCTATTCAGAATTATTATTCCCCCATGTTTATAGAATTTGAAAAAAGTGGAGTACTCTTAAACACTGATACCATAGAACAAATGGAGAAGCCATAAACCACAGAGGATAGGATAAAAAAACAAAAATTTTATTTAGAAAATCACACCCTTGAGAAAGCGATAGCGAAACGCGCATTGGGGCAGTGTGGGGACTACGAGCTTCACTACAACATGGGTGTTAGACTACATTAATAATCTTTATTTTTATTTTTATATAGCGCTATAGGGCCAGAAACACTGCGGATCCGCACCGTGTGCACATAGCCTAAAATTTTCTTTTTTTATCCTATCCTCTGTGGTTTAGGGCTACTCCATTTGTTCTATGGTATCTGTTACCAGAAAGAGGTCTGAGGTGTGAAGAATTCCTATCTCCAATCATGTCCCCTTGGCATAGCCTTACTATCTCCTTTAGAACATCCCCTTGGTTGGCGTATTCTCTTGAAATGTATTTCTTACAGCAGGAATGTAGTTCACAAAATAACAATTTATAATGCAGTAATTGTGATTACAGAAGGGTAGCCTATGTTATGTGATACTTTTGTAATCAGGATTTATTTACTTTGTATTGGTAGTATCGGTGAAGTATTTGGTCCTTATACTAAGCCTTCAGAGTCTGAATATTGGGATATGTGGACTTCTCTGAGGACTAATGATGGCAATCTAGTAGTAGACAGGTAAAGCATAATAAATAAACTTTGGTTTTCATAGGGCAATGAATATCTTATCACTGTACTAAAGCTAGTCACCCAACATGAAATGCTTATAACTTGCTGTACATATGTAACTTTTATTCATATCAAGTAGACCTTCCAGAAGAATCTAGTGATTTTTCTGCAAGTCCAGAAAGCAGGGTTACTGTCTGTTGTGCCAGTATCTGGTATCTGAGGGCTTCACCTACCAGAGTTGAATATAAAATATATAATATAGAATAATAATAAACTTGGCACTCAAATTAGTGAAAAAAAGATAGTGTTACTCTAAACGTTTTCAGCCCAACATCAGGCCTTCATCAGAGAATTTCTGATGGTGGTCCCAGCGCAATCTCAAAGCGGCGCATGTCGCCATACTAAAAGCGCTATTGAGCCTTTCAACCGAGCATCCAGCAACCTTTAAGAAACTCTCTGATGAAGGGCTGATGTTGGGCCGAAAACATTTAGAGTAACACTTTAATTGGATGCCAATAAAATGGAATCTTTTTTTCACTAATTTGAGTGCCAAGTTTATTATTATTCTGTATGACGGGCCGGATACCCTACTTGTGCAACATCCACGAACTTATTGTTTCCTGAGTGCCTTGCAGTTTTTTATTTTTTTTATTATAGAGTTGAATATAAGTTAGTTCAAATTAAACTGCTAAATAATTTCAGCATTTGTTTCATTTAGGGCATGTCCTAAATATACAATAAAATGTGTTATAATCTTAATATTGGTTTAGTATTTTACAGTATATAAACCAACGCAAAAAGCACAGAGAACGCTGGGTGGGAGCTTTGATCAATACATCAGTTCCATGTGAGTAGTAGTTGTTTGTTTTTTTTTATTAAACAAAAGTACTGTATTTTTCGGATTATAAGACACACTTTTATGATCCCTAAAGTTAGGGGAAAAACGGGGGTGCATCTTATAAACCGAACACTGTTCTTACCGAGGGGTCAATGCTGCGAGCCCGGAGCTTGGGGGTGTTGCAGTGGTCCTGCAGCGAGTGGTGGCGGCCGCCATTCTTCTTCCAGGGTCCGCCTTCTCAGTCAGCGCAGGCACAGATGGTGGAAAGCAGAGATCTCCATTCGTGCCTTCCTCTACGCGATGTCTCCAGGAAAATGGCCGCGGATGCGACACAGGCGCAGATGGAGATCTTGGCACCAAGATCTCTGGAGATGAGATCTCAGCGCCAAGCTCTCAATCTGCACATGTGTTGCCCCGGCAGCCATTTTCCTGGAGTCCACCACATAGTAAACAGTGCGGGGGCTCTGGGCTTTCACAAAATGTCGGCGGAGCCCTCGCACCACCGAACACCCGCAGTGCCACTCTTGCCTCCTCCAGCTGCAACCTTGCTCCACTGCGGCCTACAACACCGAACACCCCTTTCTCCCAGTCTGGGGTCCGCAGCATCACCCCACTCCTGCCTCCGCCAGCAGCGACCCTGGGACCCCGCTTCACTGCAGCCACCACCCCCGGTAAGCAATAAGACGCCTGGATTGTAAGGAGCGCCACCATTTTATTAAAGGTTTTTTCCCTATTTTTCTCCTCAAAATTTGGGGTGCGTCTTTTAAACCGCAAAATACGGTACATGTATTCTTGAACCTAGAAACAATAATCATTGTAGAACATATAAAGATGATTAAGTATATTCCAAAATCTAATAGAATTTCTCACAATCCATTTAAACTGCAAAATAAAGTAGAATATTACGATAGCTAAGAATATAGAGTATCTATGATTTCTATACAGCTCTCTAATTAAAATCTCTAATTATAAATTAGAGAGGGTTTTGTGTTAAAGGGAATCTGTCTGTAACATTTATCTGAAGCAGGCAGGGATACCGCAGGATTGATTAATGTAAAATAATTACAGGGATACCTGTTTCGCCATTATATCTTGCATCAAAATTATTTTATTTATATGCAAATTAGCTTTACAAAGTGCACTTGCAATTCGCTGCATTTCTTAGGGCCGACCTTCACTTCTTGATTGGCAGTGAAGAGCAAAGATGACGTTATGTAGCATTTCCTCTTTCTTCACTATTAATTGAGGAAACTGAGGATGGCACAGGCTGGGAGAAGCGAACAGGAATCAAGGACTGCACGTACACCAATACGCCCACAAGTGCACTTGCAAAGCTAGTTGCATATGTATAAAAGACACATTTTAGAGAATCTTTGCCATCTAACCGCACATAATAGGACTTAAGCCATTCCTGCTTTTTTTTTTTTTAAAGCTTTTATCTATTAAAGGGTTATTCCCATCTCTGCCTTTCATAACTGAGATAGGAAAAACAGCTTCTAAGTTTCGGCCACCAGAGGCGAGTCTACAAAAAACAGCCAAATGGGAGTTATGGGGAAGAGTCTTGAGGAGATCATTTGCATATTCCCAGTGCCTTCTGGGATAAGTGAAGAGTCTCCGCGAGCTCAACGATCACTGGGTTTTGGCCGTTGCAGCTGAAAAGAGGAAATCGGAAAACCAGGGGAAGAGTCTTGAGGAGATCATTTGCATATTCCCAGTGCCTTCTGGGATAAGTGAAGAGTCTCCGCGAGCTCAACGATCACTGGGTTTTGGCCGTTGCAGCTGAAAAGAGGAAATCGGAAAACCAGGGGAAGAGTCTTGAGGAGATCATTTGCATATTCCCAGTGCCTTCTGGGATAAGTGAAGAGTCTCCGCGAGCTCAACGATCACTGGGTTTTGGCCGTTGCAGCTGAAAAGAGGAAATCGGAAAACCAGGGGAAGAGTCTTGAGGAGATCATTTGCATATTCCCAGTGCCTTCTGGGATAAGTGAAGAGTCTCCGCGAGCTCAACGATCACTGGGTTTTGGCCGTTGCTGCTGAAAAGAGGAAATCGGAAAACCAGGGGAAGAGTCTTGAGGAGATCATTTGCATATTCCCAGTGCCTTCTGGGATAAGTGAAGAGTCTCCGCGAGCTCAACGATCACTGGGTTTTGGCCGTTGCAGCTGAAAAGAGGAAATCGGAAAACCAGGGGAAGAGTCTTGAGGAGATCATTTGCATATTCCCAGTGCCTTCTGGGATAAGTGAAGAGTCTCCGCGAGCTCAACGATCACTGGGTTTTGGCCGTTGCAGCTGAAAAGAGGAAATCGGAAAACCAGGGGAAGAGTCTTGAGGAGATCATTTGCATATTCCCAGTGCCTTCTGGGATAAGTGAAGAGTCTCCGCGAGCTCAACGATCACTGGGTTTTGGCCGTTGCAGCTGAAAAGAGGAAATCGGAAAACCAGGGGAAGAGTCTTGAGGAGATCATTTGCATATTCCCAGTGCCTTCTGGGAATTTGGGCTCATCTTTCATCGTTTTTAAGAAATCTCAAGATGGAAGAGGCCAGGAGCCATTTGGTGAGCTGCATTTCTTGCTACATGTTCACAGACTTACCAGTGGAAAAGCCAAACTTCACATGCCACAAATGCAAGCTTGTGTCCCTGTTGGAGGAAAAGTTGCAAAATCTCGAAGAGAGGTTAGCTACGTTGAAGATCATTAAGGAAGGTGAAGAGTTCTTGGACAGAGCAGAATTATCTCTTCATGTTACAGAAAGAGAAGAAATTCGAAGTGCACCTGAAGAAACAGAGGAATGGAGACATGTGACCCAGAGAAGCAGGAGGATCAGGAGGCAGTCAGCACCCATACTGCTCAGAAACCAGTACCAGGCTCTCACGCAGGAAAACAATGAAGAAATACATCAGGATAAGACTTTGCCAACAAGCAGCAACCTTGTACGCCTTCAGAGTCCTCCTGGATGGAGAAAGAAAAATGTTGTGAAGAAGAAACGGAGAGTGGTGGTCATGGGGGATTCCCTGTTGAGAGGAACTGAGGCCGCTATCTGCAGACCGGATATTACTTCAAGAGAAATGTGTTGTCTTCCAGGTGCAAAAATTAAAGATGTGTCTGACAGGATATCAGGACTCTTCAGACCTACAGATGACTACCCATTCCTGCTACTACATGTGGGGACAAATGACACCGCAAGAAACGACCTGGAAACCATCTGCAGAGACTTTGAAGACTTAGGCAAGAAAGTGAAAGAACTGGGAGCGCAGGTGGTCTTCTCTTCCATCCTCCCAGTGGATGGCCATGGAACAAGGAGGTGGAATAAGATTCTGCAGGTGAACAACTGGCTACGTCGATGGTGCCGTCAGCAACGATTTGGATTTCTGGATCACGGAGTGAACTACTTATACGATGGACTACTTGCTAGAGATGGGGTGCACCTTACGAAGACTGGTAAGCATGTATTTGGAAGTCGCCTTGCTACACTTGTAAGGAGAGCTTTAAACTAGAACAACATGGGAAGGGAAGCAAAAGACCAGAAAAAGCCATACACCTGACAAATGCTATTGAGAACTCTGCTATTAGAAGTGGAAAGGAAGAACAAAGATGAAAGAATCTAATTAATAAAAATATTGGGGAAAAAGAAACCAATCACAAACTAAAATGTTTCTATACTAATGCACAAAGCATGGGCAACAAACAAGGAGAATTGGAACTACTAACACAGGAAAAGAAATATGATGTCATTGGAATCACTGAAACTTGGTGGGACAATACACATGATTGGAATACAAGACTAGAAGGATACAACTTATTTGCAAGAAACAGACTTGATAAACGAGGAGGGGGTGTCGCATTGTATGTTAGAAACGCGTATATCTGCACAGAGATTGAAGCTTCAGAGACTGGGAGTTCTGTGGAAACTGTTTAGGTAAGAATACAAGGACAGAACAATGGAAAGGACACCATTGTAGGCATTTACTACAGGCCGCCTGTGCAAGCTGAAGCTATGGATGAACTCTTTATGCATCAAATGGCCAAGTTCTCCAAAAAATATGACATAGTTGTCATGGGAGATTTCAACTATCCAGACATTTGTTGGGAATCTCTCTCAGGCAAAACTAACAGGTCAAGGAAATTCTTATCCTCTCTTGCTGACAACTTTATCTTCCAAAAGCTAAGGGAGAAAACAAGGGGAACTGCTACCTTGGATCTAATCCTTATAAACAGGGAGGAAATGGTTGAGGAGGTAAAAGTGGCTGGGACCCTAGGAGGTAGCGACCATACTATTTTAGAATTTTGGATAACTAGAGGCGGAAGACCAGTGAAGACTCAGACGTCAAGGTTAGATTTCAGAAAGGCAGATTTTAAGGGATTCAGAAAGAGAATTGGAGGGATCCAATGGCTGGATATCCTTAAAGACAAAAATGTCCAGGAAGGATGGGAAATCTTGAAAAATGAAATTCTCAAAGCACAGTTGTTAACAATTCCGAAAAGAGGGAAGAATAGGAAGCAGTTAAGGAAACCAGGATGGATGAACACAGAACTTAAGCACATGCTAAAAAGGAAGAAAAAAATGTTTGTAAAATGGAAAGAGGGAGGCATATCTAAAGAAGAATATAATGCTGTCTGCAGAACCTGCAGGGCACAAATCAGATTAGCTAAAGCTGAAAATGAATTGAGGCTTGCAAGAGATGTCAAAAGCAATAATAAAGGATTTTGGGGATATGTCAAAAGTAAAAGAAAAGTCAAAGATGCTATAGGATTTTTACAGGATGAAAATGATGAAATGGTAAGACAGGATGTTGAGAAGGCTGAACTTTTAAATTCCTATTTTGCATCTGTTTTCTCTCAGAAAGGAAATGTAACATCAACTGTTATTCACTGTCCTATAAAGGGAATAGAAGTATCCAGGATATCTATAAACAGAAAGATAGTGAGGAAACACTTAGCTAGCCTAAATGAATTCAAGTCTCCAGGTCCAGATGAATTACACCCCAGAGTACTGAAGGAGATAGCAGAAGAAATTTTTGAACCCCTCTCTATAATCTTTGAAAATTCTTGGAGAACAGGAGAAGTGCCAGAAGACTGGAGAAGAGCAAATGTTGTTCCTATCTTCAAAAAGGGGAAGAAGGTGGACCCAGGTAACTATAGGCCGGTGAGTCTGACTTCTATACCAGGAAAGATCTTTGAACAAATTATTAAACAACATGTATGTCAATACCTGGATAAGAATGAAGTGATTAAACAGAGTCAGCATGGGTTTGTAACTAATAAGTCATGTCAGACTAACTTAATTTCCTTCTATGATGGTATCACTGATTGGGTGGATCAAGGAAATGCTGTAGATATAGTATATCTTGACTTCAGCAAAGCATTTGACAAAGTCTCTCATACAATCCTTATTGAAAAAATGATTAAGTATGGAATGGACAAGGCAACTGTTAGGTGGATTCATAACTGGCTTAGTGATCGGACCCAAAGAGTGGTCGTAAATGGCTGCACATCCAGTTGGAAGAATGTCTCAAGTGGGGTACCACAGGGCTCTGTCCTGGGCCCTGTATTGTTCAACATCTTTATCAACGATTTAGATGAAGGAATTGAGGGTAAACTGATTACATTTGCTGATGACACAAAGCTAGGAGGGATAGCTAATAGAGAAGAGAGAGAGAGGATTCAAAAAGATTTAAATAAACTGGAGAAGTGGGCAGCAACAAACAGAATGGTTTTTAACAGGGAGAAATGCAAAGTACTACATCTGGGCAATAAAAATGGAAAAAGCATATATAGAATGGGAGGAATAGGGCTAAGTGACAGCACATGTGAAAAAGACTTGGGTATACTAATAGATCACAGACTGAATATGAGTCAACAGTGTGATGCAGCAGCAAAAAAGGCAAATGCAATTCTAGGATGTATTAACAGAAGCATACAGTCTAGATCACGTCATTATTTCCCTCTACTCCTCTTTGGTCAGACCTCATCTGGAATATTGTGTCCAGTTTTGGGCACCACATTTTAAAAAAGACATCAACAAAGTGGAGCAAGTTCAGAAAAGAGCGACCAGAATGGTGACCGGTCTGCAAACCCTGTCTTATGAGGAAAGGTTGCAGGATTTGGGAATATTTAGTTTGCAAAAGAGAAGACTGAGAGGAGACTTAATAGCTGTCTACAAATATCTAAAGGGCTGTCACATTGTAGAAGGATCAACTTTATTCTCATTTGCACAAGGAAAGACTAGAAGCAATGGGATGAAACTGAATGGGAGGAGACACAGATTAGATATTAGAAAAAACTTTTTGACAGTTAGAGTGATCAATGAGTGGAACAGGCTGCCACGAGAAGTGGTGAGTTCTCCTTCAATGGAAGTCTTCAAACAGAGGCTGGACAGACATCTGACTGGGATGATTTAGCGAATCCTGCTTTGAGCAGGGGGTTGGACCAGATGGCCCAGGATGTCCCTTCCAACTCTACGATTCTATGATTCTATGATTCTATGGCAACAGCATAGCGGAACAAATTACTTTGTTGGCGTAATTCTTGATAAATATTGCATTGCTGCCTTTTTTTTTTTTTTTTTTAAATGAATTATGGTAGAAAACAGGCAGACTGACTGATAAATGGGCTTTATTTTCCATCTTTATTCAATTACAGGTAATAACTTCCTCCCCATGCACTGGGGTTAGCAAGTTACCATCCTTTAATTTGCTAAATACTGCTCATTAGTCTCCTTTCAGACAAGCATAATATATATCAATGCGTTTTAGTGTGCAAATTGCCTGTCCCCCTCCCTTCCACGATTCAAATTCAGATAATTGAACTCTGCAGGTGGCAAAATGTAATGTACATTGGGGACGTTGTTCTGGAGATCGCCTGTGCTGATTTCAGAAACACAGTAGCATATGGTCATTGTGTGATGTTAGGAGAGCAGTTACTTACCAAATCCTAAACTGTTATGTTATCATTTGCATTTTATACCAACAGTGCATTTAATTTATGGACCGTTGGATCCAGTCAATCCCCATCCTGAATTCTTGGATAAATACAAGTAAGTGTAACCTTTTTCGCTATTAATTACACTTCCATTCTATACCATTGGTGTATAACACAGGCCAAAGCTAAGAAACCTAAATCAACGTGCTGTTGTATAGAGAACATAAGGGGGTAAATAAGAATAGAGACATTTTATTAGGTAGAAGCACTATCCATGTAGTAACTGTTTAATGCCAACACTTATTCAGGGATTTTACATTTGTAATCCATTTTGGCATCACAAACATTCAACCCAATGGTGAGTTTGACAAAGTTTGTGCAGAAACCAACTGGCTGGAGATCAGGTTTCTGGGCAGAAAAAAATCCCAGTGGGGTAAACTGGCGTATGATTGACAGTCTGACCTAGTCTAGTGGAGGAACCAAGAGCTGTTATGGAGGCAATATGGATGTGATGTTGGGGCCGATAAATAAAGATTAATAAACGAGCTGTGTGCTAAATACAGGTACTAGTATGGTGTATGAATGCACGGTGTGACCAGTAGCATATTAGCCAACATTGGCTGGGTACTTTCCATTTTAAATGGACAACACTTTGCACGAAAATACATTCATGTGATTGTACCCTTATGAAGCATTAAATACGGTAGTAAAAAAAAAAGTTATTTTCTTGTCTTTTGCCTTATAGGAAACTTATTCCCAAGTCAACTTTTACTGTGCTGGATGACCACATCAGTCACTACCCTCAGCTTGAGGATCCCACTGGATTTCTGAATGCTTATCTAAACTTTATCAATTCATTTTGAGCCATGAAGGACAAACCGAGTGCCATTTCATCCTAGGAGAACAGAGCTCCTGTAAAGCAATAACATTTCTAATTTTCATGTAATGGGCTTTTTAATTGCTCCGCACCAGCTCCCTAGCAGGGACCTCCGGAATATCTCAGGGATGGCTTGTCTTTTAACACTTATGAATTGGTCATTTATACAACTCATACATATTCACTAAGAATGTTTTTGATGACACCAAGGAGGAAATTGCATGTTCCTAGTCTAATTTGTATTTGAAGCCATTTTGATATGAGAGATGATTAGACAGTATATAACTGACAGGATTGCCAGCACAGTAAGAAGATTTACAGATCCTTGGTGTTTGGAAAAATGTATTTAAAATACTTTAAGCCATACACTGAGTGCACTAAGGGCTGCAGTGTTTTGATCTTGAAGAGGTTGTCCACTATTTTTGCATTGATGATCTATCCTAAAGGCCCCGTCTCACTAAGCAATCTCGGTAGCGAGATCGCTGCTGAGTCACAACTTTTGTGATGTAACAGCGATCTCACCAGCGAGATCGCTGTGTGTGACAGCGATCAGCGAGCGGCCCCCCTGCTGGTATCGCTGATCGCTGCAAGAAACCTCTGGACATTTCTTTGGTCGCTGGTCTCCAGCTGGCCAGCACGCATCGCTGTGTGTGACAGCGGGAGACCAGCGATCAGGTGTAAAAAAATAATAAAAAAAAATATAGTAATTCTCACCTTCCGATGTCCCGTTCAGCCATCCTGCCTCTCTCCACGCTCCGGTCCCAGTGATCCTTTGCATGAATGACCGCGAGACTTTGTTATCCCTCGAGACCGTGACATCTCACGGTCATTCGTGCAAAGGATCACTGGGACCGGAGCGTGGAGAGAGGCAGGATGGCTGAACGGGACGTCGGAAGGTGAGAATAACTATATTTTTTATTTTGATACTATTTTCTACAGCGATAGCCAGCAATGCCGGGCGCTCTGCATCGCTGTGCTGATCGCTGGTGAAGCTGTCTGTGTGACAGCTCACCAGCGATCACATAGCGACTTACTAGCGATCCTGACACCTTCATATCGGTGTCGGGATCGCTGGTGAGTCGCTTAGTGTGACGGGGCCTTTAGGATAGGTTATCAATATCTGGTCCGGCACACCCAGCGATCAGCTGTTATCAGTGGCCGCCCGCCGTACTCACGGGAGCTGATCATCTTCTATTGATTTGAATAGGAGGCAAATGTGTTGTACAAGCCTCGGCCATTATCAGAAGACTGCTAGCTCCACAATGCGCTGATCGGTGGGGCTGCCAGGTGTTGGACCCTGATCGATCAGACATTGATGATCTATCCTAAGCATAGGTTATCAATGCTAAAGTAGTGGACAACCTCTTTAAGGGAGGCAACACCTTCAGTTTCTTCATTTATAGAAATATTTTAAAAGCTAGTGATCTAGGATGGACTGTATTTTCATTTAATTGTATCTACAAATATTGTTTAATTTATCATGTAGACACTAACAGGTAATACAGATCTCATCTTGAGCTGCAGTATTAGGCCCCTTTCACATTGCGTTCATCCCCACATTCCGGTGGTGCCGTCGGGGCTTACATCTGAACTCCCCACAAAACTCTTATTTGCCCCCTAGTCAACGTGTGTTCTGTTGTGCATATATGCCTACTGGAGTAGGACACTCATATGGAGTAGGCCCCGTTGACGCATATTGCCCCGCTGGGACCACTGAACATGGGGCAAAGCGCAGTGTGAAAGTACCCTTGTAGTCAAAACCTACATTTTACAGTATTCCTTGGCACAACCGGAAACAGTTGACAAGCTTGTTGGAAAACCTCTTTAACAACATGCCAGAGCAGACACATTGATATTCAGAGAACAATATTTGCTTTTAGTTTGTAGTGATTTTTAAAAATTTTTTATATTGTTTAACCAAAGATGTCGACATTTTTCTTTTTTGTCTAGAGACAGGAATGTCTTATTACACTATATTGAAACAATCACATTTAGAATATATTCCCATGTAAAACCTAAGGCAGAAACCAAATAAACATATACCCTGCTGTAAGTAAAAACAATATTGCATATGACTAACATGGGATACTTGGTAAGCACTGTTTTTGATTAAAAGAAAATTAAACAAAAGCGTAAAGGCCATGCCACTAGCATCAAGGTGCACCAAAATCGGAACAGTCCTAACCTGTAGTATTAAAACCTTACCAAGAGTCAAAGTGACATCAATGTGAATAAGGGCAGAGCAGGATTGGATTCTGAATATGGATACCCAGCAACAGGAAAGCTTTATAAATGTAATGTCCAGCTCAAAGAAGGGGAGAGGACACCCTTACCAGCACTAGGTGCAGAAACCTGAAACTTAACAAAAAAAAGGAACTAGAGTATAAGTTGGTATACAGGCAAAATGGGAGCGTGTTCACACTGGCCATTAAACAGATAAACCTAAAACAGAACCAAAATGAACATATACTATGCTGTAAGTAAAAAGCAATAGTCCATAAAAATAACATAGGGTACTTAGTAAAACTGTTTTTGATTAAAAAAAAAAAATAAAATGTAAAAGCCATCCCACCAGTGCAAGGTGTACCCGAATAAAGATTTTTTTTCGGTTACCGTATATACTCGAGTATAAGCCGAGGCACGTAATTTTGCCACTGAAAACTGAGTAAGCTTATTAACACGAGTATAAACTGGGTATGCATTGTCCTGCTATGTGTGGCTCCCCCCTGTCTTGTCCTGCTATGTGTGTGACTCCACCTGTCGTATGCATGGCTCACCCCCCCCGGTCCCATCGTATGCATGGATCACACCACCCCACCCCGACTTACGCTCTTCACGCCGTCGCTGCATCTCCATTGTCCCGGCAGCTCTTCCTGTGCCCAGCAGTCACGTGGTACTGCTCATTAAGGTAATGAATATGCGTGCCACGCCTATGGGAGTCGAGACACGTGCATAGTCGTTAACTTAATGAGCAGTATCATGTGACCGCTGAGCACAGGAAGAGCTGCCGGGACGGAGATGCAGCGATGGCGCGAGGAGGGGCAAGTATGATGTCTTCTGTTAGCCGGCAGCTATCACTGTACCACAGCCGCTGGCTCCTGCCCCTCCCCCCGCCGGCTTTCTGGACAATGACTCGTGTATAGGGGGGACGTTTTCAGCACAAAAAAAGTGCTGAAAATCTCGGCTTATATACGGTATGCTCTCATGTATAAATGGTTTTGCCCCCCTTTTTCATCACTGTATACATATACAAAATACCTTATGTTTTCCATTGGAAGTATGCATTGGTAGATTGTATGTTAGAAAAAAAAAAAAAGTAAAAAAAAACTACCAACCCAGCGACAATTAAACGGAATCTGTCAGTAGCCCTCTATATGTGCACGCAAGTCATAGGAAGCTGAATAAAATGATGCCTTGATATGTGTTCTGATGTCTTATAAGAAAAGCGTGGATTTCTCTAGAATATGTAAAGGAGATCTTCCAAGCTCTGGGGAGGACGCTGCCTGGAACATAATGTTGGCTTTGGAGCTTATTTTGCATGAAGGGGAACATTACCACACTGGCGTAGCGTGGGGGGGGCGGTCCGCCCCAGGCGGCATGTGTGTGGGGGCGGCGCGGCAGCAGCAATTCCACCCTGCAGTGCAGTGCAGCGGCGGGCAGGGAGCGATGCGATCACGGCAGCTCCGCTGCCTGCAAGAGTGAATAGCAGGAGCGGAGCGGCAAGGGTCCGTCCTGCTTCCTGCCCGGAGGCCGCGCTTCCTGTTTCACACAGAGGAGCGCCGCTGAATGACGTCATCATTCAGCGGCCGCTGCTGTGTGAGGGAGGAAGCGCGGGCGATGCTGCGGACAGGTGAGAGGAGAGAGGTGGTGTCTTGTGTGTATGTATGTATGTCTGTGTGTGTGTATGTCTGTGTGTATGATGGAGCAGGCAATGATGGGAGTGATGGTCTAGAAGGCAATGATGGGGTGATGGAGCAGACAATGATGGGGTGATGGAGCAGGCGGTGATGGAGCAGGCAATGATGGGGTGATGGAGCAGGCAGTGATGGAGCAGGCAATGATGGGGTGATGGAGCAGGCAATGAGGGGAGTGATGGAGCAGGCAATGAGGGGAGTGATGGAGCAGGCAGTGATGGGGTGATGGAGCAGGCAATGAGGGGAGTGATGGGGGTGATGGAGCAGGCAGTGATGGGGTGATGGAGAAGGCAGTGATGGGGTGATGGAGAAGGCAGTGATAGGGTGATGGAGAAGGCAATGAGGGGAGTGATGGGGGTGATGGAGCAGGCAATGATGGGGGTGATGGAGCAGGCAATGATGGGGGTGATGGAGCAGGCAATGAGGGGAGTGATGGTGGTGATGGAGCAGGCAGTGATGGGGTGATGGAGAAGGCAGTGATAGGGTGATGGAGCAGGCAATGATGGGGGTGATGGAGCAGGCAATGATGGGGGTGATGGAGCAGGCAATGAGGGGAGTGATGGGGGTGATGGAGCAGGCAATGATGGGGGTGATGGAGCAGACAATTATGGGAGTGATGGAGCAGGCAGTGATGGGGTGATGGAGCAGACAATGATGGGAGTGATGGGGTGATGGAGCAGGCAATGATGGGGGTGATGGAGCAGACAATGATGGGGGTGATGGAGCAGGCAATGATGGGAGTGATGGGGAGAAGGCACAGTGATGGGGTGATGGAGAAGGCAGTGATGGGGAGAAGACAATGATGGGGTGATGGTCGAGAGGGCAATGATGGGGTGGTGGGTGAGAATGCAATGATGGTGGTGGTGGAAAGGGCAATAAATGGGGGTGGTGGAGGAGGAGGAAATGATGGAGGTGGTGGAATGGGCAATGATGGGAGTGGTGGGGGAGAAAGCAAAGATAGTGTTGGAGAAGAAAATGATGGAGGTGGGGGAGAGGACAATAATTGGATGCGAGGTGAGGAGGACAATGAGGGGTGTGGGGGATTGGGATGGGAGGAAGGGGGACTTATAATGGCCTTAGGAACAGGGGGAGGTGGAGGAAGACATTATCGTTTATTATGTCTAACACAGTCCCTTAGTAAATAGTGTACTCACTAATTCTGTATAACACCATCCTTAGTTACATAGTTTCCTCTTTTATTATGTATAACACCGCCCCTTATTACCTACCATCCTCTCTAGTTATATATGGTGCCGTCCCTTATTATATAGCTTCCTCTGCTGTTATGTATAGTGCTGTCTCTTACATAGTGTATTTTTGTTATTCACAGCGCCCTCTTTTATTACATGGTCCCCTCTCTTGTTAGATATAAAATGACTGCTGATCGAGGAGCCGGTGACCAGACGACCAGTCCATCAGCTCCTCCATTAGAAAGGAAGCTTTCCCATGCTCTATCAGCCATCATTGCTTTATACAGCTAACAAGACAGGACGGTATGTAATAAAAAACAGGGCTCTATATAATCCAATATGTAAGGGACGGAACTGTACATAACAAGAGAAGGCACTGTGTATGGGACAGCAATATACATAATAAAGGAGACTATGTAATATATACCTGTATGTGTGTGTGGCTATATAATATCAATAATCTATATATATATATATATATATATATATATACACATACACACACACACACACACACGTAGCTTTGACGCCATAAAAGGAGGGGGGCCCGGACACATTTCTTGCACAGGGACCCCAAGCTGTCAGTGTCCGCCCCCTGTCCGCCAAAATAATTTGTACTTTCTGGGTTTTTTTCTGTCACATTAAAAATTATTATTAAAAAAAGCCATTAGGTCTTCATCCAGCATCATCAAGCTAATACATACATATATATATATAGAGAACTGCAAGAAGTTGAAAGTCTAGAAATTTAGAAATAGTAGCAGACTAAAAATTAGATCTTTGAGTGTAGTGTGGGCTCTTCGGATGCTTCCGAATTATCAACGACCAAAGGGGCGGCAAATTTTTCGACCGCCCCGGGCGCCACAAACAGTTGCTACGCCACTGCATTACCAGTGTGAGACTAGTAACTAAAACAGTACAGTAGAACTGTACTTTGTCTTCTTACAAACACATTTTTTGCAGCTCTGAGTTCTGCTGTATTGTAACAATATTGTTGCCCTGTCTGTCGGTGAGATGGAAGCTGAAAGGAACCTGCAGATGTGTCAGGTATAATCACACACAGCTCTGCAGTGAGAGCAGAGAGCGGCCATTACACATCACACTGGTAACTCCCCTTCATGTAAAATAAGCTCTGGAGGCAGAGCTTTTCTCCCAGGCACTGTCCTACCCATAGCCTGAATGCATTGTTCATACAGAGTGAAAAAAGGTGATTTATACACAACAAGCCATCTGATATGAGGCAACAAAGGCATAATTCTTTTCAGCGGTCTATAACATGTATGCCCATATTAATAATTTAGATAGGTAAAATGTGGTGACAGATTCCCTTTAAAGTGTGTAGTATGTTCCATTTGCCCATCAGCCCACCTCCCTGAGTGGTTGTGATAGGTTGCCATAGGAGTACTCAAACCAAGCTCTGTCACAGGTTTGGCTTCATAGGAGACTGTGAAATTGCAGTATATGAAAAAAACAGAAACTGGGATACTAAAACAATAAAATGTAAAAAAAAAAAAAAAAAATTAAAAGGGAAACTGTTCACTGGTTTTTGTTATGTAACCTGAGAGCATCATAATGTATGTGAGTGATGTCACTTAGGCTACTTTCACATTAGCGTTTTTTAGCGCTGCGCTTCGTGTGCAATAGAAACGCATGCAGAGAAACGCATGCAGAAAAACATCATGCGGTTGCTTTTTTTAGGCGCATGCGTTTTAACCAGTTTCTATCCATGTTAACTCTTAAAACGCATGCGATTTTAAACGCAGGCGTTCCCATAGACTGTAATGTGTTATTTTGTCGCATTCCGTGCGCAAGCGTTTTTTTGACACAGGTCGGACGGACCAAAAACGCAACAGGTTGCGTCCGGGGTGCCTAGGCGCACACTACAAAAAAACGCATGCGCACGAAAACGCATACGAACGCGTGCAAATGCAAGACCATGCGCCCCCATGTTAAAGATAGGGGTGTAGGACGCATGCGCACGATGCTCTGCGCTAAATAGCGCTAGTGTGAAACCAGCCTTACTAGTGTGTGTTGCTGTTTCAATAAAATCAGTGTTTTATCAGCAGGAAATTCAGTACAGGACTAGGTTTCTCCTAGTTAACTGCCGCATATAACCCCTCCCCCAGCACTGATTGACAGCTTTCTGTGTATGCATTGTCAAAAAGCTGCTAATCAGTGGTGTGGGTGGGATTATACACTGCAGGAATATAGAAAACTGATTGTTTCAAAGTGTGACGCATAGCTGAAATCAGAGTCTCAGCACCAATATCATCCTTCTCTCACATTATAAAGCAAAAACCTGCTGACAGATTCTCATCCAAAAAACAAACATTTTTTGGCCCGAGACCAATGTAAAATTTTGTCCATCAATCAAAATATAACCAGTATGTTAAACTGTAGGGGAAAAAAAACTGAAACATCACAAATGCGTATTTTCAGTATCTGCATCTCCACCAATAGAAATGAAAAAAAAACAACCTGACATCAACACATCAAATCAACCCCAAAATAATACAAGTAAAAAAACACTAGCTTGACACACATCACACTAATCTGAAAAATCATGCTTCTAGGAGATGTTTACTGCATCATGAACAAAACTCAAAGAACAATGGCAAAATTGCATGTTTTTTGGCCTTTTTTTCTCGTTTTCTAGTACGTTGTATGAGGTTAGTCAAAACAAGAACTCTTCTTGCAAAATTTATATCCATATGAGGTCTTGTCGATGGGACAAAAGGCAGTTGGAGGAAGGAAAAACAGTCACCTGGTCTTTACTAAAAGGAACCTATCCATGAAGTCATTACCCTCCTCACCTGACTTGTAGGATTGCTACTTCCAACAGGTGGTGCTATAGAGTTCTAGTCCTCTCTGAAGAGGCAGTTTGCATATTGGATTTCATATTAGAAACTTGGCTTCCTTTCTAAAGTCCCAGTGTCAACCTGTCTATTGCTGGATGATGAACAGTTTAACTGAGAATACATCAGGGAATTTGTTCATGCCGGACAACTATAACCTTTATCTGTCTTCTACTGACTGTCTCTAGGCTGAAAGGAGATAGAGGGCAAACCAGACAAAATTTGTAGTGTTAAACCTAATTTCAGACATTTTTAGACTAATATGGGCATTTAATAAAAAAAAAAAAAAAAAAAAATTTACAACCAATGCTGTCCACCACCTTTAATTTAATGCCATAGATGTTTATGTTTTTCTAGACTTGAGTTCACGGCCTGTCATACAGCCAAATCGGATCTCATGCTTTGCACTGAGGCGGGGCCAGACTCCAAAACATGAGTCTGCAATTTAAGATCCGGTCTGGTCTTTTATACTAAGTCACTTTTAGGATTGCTACTTCCAATAGCTGGCACTAAAGTTCAAGTCCTCTTTGAAGAGGCATTTTGGTTTTAACCCGAGTGAATTAGCTAATTTTAACCTGAGTGACTGCATACTTCTGAATCTCCCCTACTCGCACACTATGCGCTCCGGGGATTCTGATCCGCAACTGGAGGGTATGTGTGAGTTATACATACTCTCGGCCAGGGCCCGTCTAGTGGCCATGGCCTCGCTCCATACATTTGTATTAAGCTGGGTCTGTTCCCTGTCTTGTGACGTGGCCCTCCTAATGGGTGTGGTAAACTATCGGGCACGGCCTCGCTCCATACAATTGTTTGCAAGCGAGGCTGCGCCCACTGACCCAGAGCATGTATAACTCATACATACCCTCCAGTCCTGGCTCAGAAACTGGCAAATTCCTGCAGCAAACAGCGACTTGTACCGGACAACTCCTTTAATGACCAGGCCAATTTTTTTTTTTTTTTTTTTTAAAACTGATCAGTGTCACTTCATGTGGTATTAACTCTGGAGAACAATCAATGTATCCCAGTGATTCTGAGACTGTTTTTTTAAGACACTTTGTACTTTGCTAATGGTATATTTAGGTGGATTTGGTTTGTTTATTTGTGAAAATATCGGAATTTTGGCACAAATTTTGAAATTCTTAATTTTCAGACTTTCAATCTTTATATCCTTACACCAGTTAGTCATGTTGTACAAAATAATTAATAAATAACATTTCCCATATGTCTGCTTTACATTTGCATCATTTTTCAAACATCATTTTGTGTTAGGATGTTAGAAAGATTAAAAATTTTTAGCAGCAATTTCTAATTTTTTCAAGAAATTTACAAAAACTGTTTCTTTAGGGACTTAATTCAAATTTTAATGGACTTTACGAGGCCTATATATTAGAAAAGTCCCAAAAGCGATACCATTTTAAAAACGGCACCCCTCAAATACATCAAAACTGCTGTCAGGGAACGTTTCAACCCTTCAGGTGCTACACAAGAATAAACGCAAATTTGAATGAAAATGAAAAAAAAATAGGGTTTTTACTCTAAAATGTTGTTTTGACGCCTTAATGGCCTATGACGTGCAGTGTCAGTCATAGGTCAACTCCCCCTTATCGCCGGAGCGCGCACCTTTTCAGGCACATGATAGCTGATCTAATCAGCTGACATGTGCCCCTAACAGCCACAGGTGAAATCGCAATCCACCCACGGCTGTTAACTAATTAAATGCCCGCTGTCAATCTGACAGCGGCATTTAATTAGTTAACAGCCGTGGGTGGATTTTAACTCGCGCAAACCGAATCGGCGCCCGTGTCACATAACCGTGGGTCGCCAATGAGTTGGCATGACAACCCGGGATCTGCAGGAGACCCCTGTGGTTGTCATTGCGGAACGGCTATGAGCGCCGCCCAGTGTCCGCACTCATAGCAGGTGATCATTTTAGGTACACATAGCAGGGCTGAAGCCCTGCTCTGTGTAGCACAGAAGATCGGATGATCACAGCGTCTGGTCTCCCATAGAGGCTGTTGAAACAAGTAAAGAAAAAAAAAGTTTTTAAATATCAAAGTACAAAAAAATAAGTTAAAAACACCCCCCTTTTTGCCCCATTCAAAATAGAATTAAAAAAATACACATTTGGTATCACCACGGTCAGAATCGAGGTATAAAAAGAATCCGATTGGTGTAAAGAGAAAAAAAAAAATCAAAACACGAGAATTACCTTTTTTTTGGTCGTTGTAACAATGCAATAAGGGGCGATCAAAACATTTGATCTATTTGATCCGATCGAGCTTGGCATGCACGAATTGCACTTTAATTTGCTTTAATTAGCTGAAGAGCCCGGCGCTGCCCGGGCATAGTAACTAACTACGGTTAGTTATAACAAATTATAATGATTATATCTATATATAGAAAGCTGAGTGTATAGCCCTGCCCACTCCGCATAGCCACATTCACTATAATATCCCACATCGTCCCGTCAGCCAGAGCCACCGGACTACTACCTCTAATATCCCACATCATCCCGTCAGCCAGAGCCACGCAACAACTACCACTAATATCCCAAATCATCCCGTCAGAGCCGCCGGACTACTACCCCTAATATCCCACATCATTCCATCAGAGCCACTGGACTACTACCCCTAAAATCCCACATCATCCCGTCAGCCAGAGCCACCGGACTACTACCCCTAATATCCCACATCATCCCATCAGCCTGGGGTCAGAACCAGATCGCTGAGTGGAACTGTCCTAACTTCCATACCGGGGATCCCTTTAAAAGAGGCCTGGCATCAGAACCAGAGCACGGAGTGGATTTGCCCTGACTTCCATACCAATGATCCCTTTAATAGAAGCCTTGGGTGACAATCAGAGCGCTGAGAGATTTACCCAAACTTCCATACCGGAGATCCCTTTAAGAGAGGCCTGGGGTCAGTACCAAAGCGCAGAGTGGATTTGCCCTCACTTCCATACCGGGAATCCCTTTAAGAGGTGCCTGGGGTCAGAACCAGAGTGCTGAGTGGAATTGCCCTAACTTCCATACCGGGAATCCCTTTAAGAGGGGCCTGGGATCAGAACCAGAGCGCTGAGTGGATTTGCCCTGACTTGCATACCAATGATCCCTTTAATAGAAGCCTGGGGTCAGAATCAAAGCGCTAAGGGATTTGCCCTAACTACCATACCAGAGATCCCTTTAAAAGAGGCCTGGGGTCAGTACCAAAGTGCAGAGTGGATTTGCCCTCACTTCCATACCGGGAATCCCTTTAAGAGGGGCCTGGGGTCAGTACCAGAGCATTTGAAGGCAATTGCCCTAACTTCCATACCGGGGATACCTTTAAGAGAGGCCTGGGGTCAGAACCAGAGCGCTGCATGGATTTGCCCTGACTTCCATACCAATGAACCCTTTAATAGAAGCCTGGGGTTAAAATCAGAGCGCTGTGGGATTTGCCCTAACTTCCATACCGGAGAGCCCTTTAAGAGAGGCCTCGGGTCAGTACCAAAGCGCTTAGTGGAATTGCGCTAACTTCCATACCAATGATCCCTTTAAGAGACCCTGGGTCAGAACCACAGCTGAGTGGAACGGTCCTAACTTCCATACCAGGGATCCCTTTAAGAGGCCTGGGGTCAGAACCACAGCGCTGAGTGGAACGGTCCTAAATCCTGGGGTCAGAAACGGAGCGCTGAGGGATTTGCCCTAATTTCCATACAGGAGATCTCTTTAAGAGAGCCTGCGGTCAGTACCAGAGCATTTGAAGGCAATTGCCCTGACTTCCATACCGGGGATCCCTTTAAGAGAGCCTGGGTTCAGAACCAGAGCGCTGAGTGGAAATGCCCTAACTTCCATACCGGAAATCCCTTTAAGGGCTCATACTCATTGGAGAGAAAAACGGACGAGTGCCATGCGATAAAAAATTGGATTGCACTCGGACCAATGTTATTCAATAGTTGACGTCTCATTTGCGATTTTTTTCTCAGCTGAAATCAGACAGAGAAAAATCGCTGCATGCGATATCTATCTATATATATATATATATATATATACCGGGTGAGTCATAAAGGACGGACGTTTTTAAACTAATCATAAAATCGTTAAATATTTATTAAATATAAATGTATAAAAAATCATTTAAAAGGTAACTCACCAAACCC